>NC_042621.1:2090501-2360501 GCF_901001135.1 Rhinatrema bivittatum | reverse complement strand
AGACCTCCCTGATCCATGTGCTCCTGCATCTCCCTGCCTCATGGCTCTCAATCCAGTTCCATTTTACTCTTCCATATTCCAAAAAAATAAAAAAAAAGCGAAACCAACGCCTAAAAGCCTCTTTTCCTAGGAAGGAAGCCGAAATCTTTGCAAGGAGGCTGGTCGAGTGGCCCTGGCGCTGCCTCCATCCACCCGATAGCTGGGGGATCTGAGGCTGCGCCTGGTAAGGAGAGGGACGGACGGGCTGTGCTGAAGAGCGCCTGCCCGAACTTTGCGCCATTTGGTCAGAGCTTTCTCTCTCGTGGTCCATGAGGAGTGGAAGAGAGCTGCCCCTCCTCCTACGCAGGGATGCAGAACCCACAGGGGTAGCGTGGGTCCCTCCACTCCTTACAGGTGCAAACAGAACCAGCGCGGCTTCGTTATACCACGGCCGGGGGAGCACAGGTGAAACACCAGAGCGCTCTCCGGTTTCATCCTCCAAAGCGGCGGCCGCTGGGGGCCAGAAAGGATCCGTCATAGCAGCACGGGCTGGTCCAGTTTACTCGCTGGTGGATTGGTTAAAACCTCCAGCTGAAATGAGGGCAGCCATCTGGCACTGGAAGGCGAGTGCCGTCCAGGCTCAAACAAGCTCGTACGGACAGTGATGCCCAACCTTTTTCATGTGGCGGCGCACCCGGCACAGAGTTCACTTTATCATGGTGCTCCATCACCTTCTCCATGTCCCCTCCCCTATCCCACCCTCCGGCACCAGCACCACCTCCCCTCCCCTATCCCACCCTCGGGCATCACCTCCACTTTCCCACTCCCTGGCATCACAGAAAGATGATGGAAGAAAAAGACATTATGGCCCATCCAACCCAACTAATTTAGCTTTACCACTCATCACTTCCTCAGAGATCCCCTGATTTCATCCCCTGATTTACTGAATCATCATCATCCCCTCCCTTCTCTAACCCCTGGCGTCACCACCTTCCTTTCCCTGTTCCTCCATCCTCTTGGCATCATCGCCAACTTCTCTCTTCCCTCTCCACCCCCTAGCATCATCACTTTCTCTTCCCTTCCCTCTCCCTCCACCCCCATCTTCCTTTCCCTCTCCCCGCTCAGTGCCTACTTGGCTGCAGGTTACGTTTCAAAGGTTACGGTCACTGCAAAGCGGCAACAGAGCAGGCGAGAGCCTACAATTAAAGCCATGAGACAAAAGAGCCTGAAGAAGTGGCCAAACTTTCAGTAAACAGAAATAATTGATCCTGTCTCTCCAAATGCCGGAAAGTCCCTTAAGTCTCCAAGAGTGGAACCCCCCTCCCCCCCCCCCTTCAATGATAATGCAAGGCTGATCAGTAAACGAAGCTTTAGGGCCTAGCATTCTCTGCACTATTGAGCTTTAGATTATCAATTAGCTAAATCAGCGTGATCAATGTCTGCAAAATAATTAGCAACCGCTACCAGAACGCACTAGAAGCAACCTTGGTGGTTCAGTATGGAAGAGACTGCCCGAACTCTGGAGCATGCACAAGATTCAGGTGAGTCCGTGGAAACCTGGAAGCAGAGGGCGAGAGCGAGGAAGCAGAAGCAGCTCGTGTTAAGGAGGAGGAGGAGGAGGAGAGCCTTGCACCTGTCTGCACCTTCTCTCCGCCACAGCCGCGCAGAGTCCTGGCCAACCCCGGGAAAAGCCATCGCCATCCACTGCCGTACCGACTCGGGGTCACAGGGCTATCCAGGAAACCAAACTGCTACCATTACATTATGCGCACCGCAGAAACCAACCCCAGGCTCCTCGAGGGGCCCTGAACAAGCCACTGCATCAGCACGACTCACTGACTTCCAAGCTTTCGCCAGTGGTTTTGATATTCCCCCCCCCAAGCAACAGCTAACATACGACAAAACGAACAGAAAGACTCGCCAGCTCTGAAAGCACCATGAGACAAACATCCAAAGATCTGACGAACGCATCACCTCCCCCTTCTTTCCCTCCACGGACACCTCCCTCTCCCCCCCGACTCTCCTTTGTCCAGAAGTCAGAGTCTCTCTCTCTCTCTCTCTCTCTCTCTGCAAAGGCCTCATTATAAGTCACTTTCATCAGTTCTTCTGTACACTAATTACTCAAGCAACCTTCCACGTCCCTCCCCACCCCTCAGGGCATCTGCTGCTGCTGCCGCCGGGGGCGGCTGCTACTTCCAGAGCCGCTGGGGAATGTTTGTAATTGCCTAATCACAGCCCCATGCAAGAAAGGGCACAAAATAAAAGAGACGAGCATCCAGACTGGGTCCCTGTTTTGGGGTTGTTTCACTTCTCCCGGGCACCCGATGCAATACGTAAATGAGCCAGCGCGCTAAAAAACGGATAGATTGGGCGTCCCCAGCGCATCCTTGGCGGGGGGAGCCCAGGAACTGTGTGCGGGTTACCAAGACGCACGCTCAATTCATGAGCGTGCGTTTCTATCCTGCAGCAGCTAATCGACCGGCGTAAAATATACACACAATATGCGTGGCCTGGAGGGTGTACGTGGCACGCACAGACATTTTAAATTTAACATGGTGCTGCTCTCCCCGGTTCCTCCTACCGAGGATCGCGTCGATACTCGGTAGGAGGAACGGCAGAAAGCACGATTTTTTTTTTTTTTTTTAAATTTTAGTTGAGTCCGATAACGCGCTGTAAAGCTTAACGCCAGCTCCCGGGCTGGCGTTACATTAGCGGCGTTAAGAAGGGTGCGCTGGGTGAGCGGGGATTTTTTGCATCACGGGTAGCGGCTAACATCCTCACCTGCATGGAATTTACATGTGATGAGCGCTACGAGCGAGTTCGGACGCGCGCATCCCTTTTTTTTTTTTTTTTTTTTTGCATCGGGTGTTAGCCTAGCGCGCCCAAAATGTTGGTCCAACCACGGGTTAACCTGTGAGCTAGCCTGAAAAGCACGATACTGCGTTGGCCTCTTGTTGGGTTAAGTCTATGAATGGAATGAGACAGAGGAAACAGGATTTTTAATCGGGTCTCTTCCACAAAATGACATCCTCCCCTCCCCCATATCTAGCTCCCTCATGTCTTCTTCAAATACTTACACACACCGGGTATCCCAGCATCCGCCCTTAGCTGGTAAAATAAACCCAGATGCCCAGTTCCCCCTGTACACACGTAGCTGAGAAGCTGATCCCTGTGTCTAACGAGAAGACAGGCCAAGGTGAGCAAGCAGGAGTCTCACAGAGGACAAGGAGACAGGAAAATGACTGCTGCTTCCAGACACCAGGACCCCCCTCCCCCACGCAATCCCTGCACCGTCCACACCGTGCAATGATGCAATAGCAAGGGCAGAGCTTGCAATAAGCGATTCTGCTCCAGGTCCCCTGGGGGGGGGGGGCTTCCTGCACCGAAACCCTCCAGGAGCACAGCTCTGTGCACCCGCTGGTTCTTCATCCATTCTGCTACCAGGGCAGACCCTCCCCGAGAGGGTGGCAAATGGAAGGCAATGCCAGCAGCCTGTCCCTTGGCGTTGAGTCCGTAAGTCCCCTTTCCCTCACTCCTGGATGCCTCCCATATGTGGTGCGGTGACAAACAGCACTTTAAATTGATTTAAGTCCCGGAGATAGCTGTAAGGGCCATCACGTGGCCAGGCCATTAGTAAGGCAGGCCGTGAAACACTCATAGAGACAGATCACACCTAGACTGCTCCAAATGGGGAGAGAGAGAGAGCGAGAGGAGTAAATCAAGAAGCCGCTGGCTTTCAAAGCTGGAGGCAGGGCTGCATCCTCCCCCAGCCTTTTGACAGGCACAAGAATCGACCTCTAATTCTGGAACCGGTTCCGGACACCGTTCGCCCTCAGACCCTTGCAAAGTCCCACTAACGTGCAACCTGCCCCCAGGAAGGGCCAAAGGGACAGATACTGTCCCATAATAAGTGCCACCCATGCACAACCAGTTCAGAAAGAAAGCAGGGGAGCGACCCCGGAAGCAGCTGCGGCCTGGGCCCGGGCAGACATATGATTGGATTGCTCGGGTTTCTAAACCTGAGCTCCAGGAGAGGCACAGCAGATGTTTTCCCTGCCCACATAACGTACGCCTCTAGTGCGCCCGGGAGCTCAGGTCCAGTCCTGCACACAACATTACTTAGAACCGCGGCCGCCTGGCCGCTCTGGTCCGCCCACCCCCCCTCGGGGATCCCCTGCTTTCTCGTGTGCTGCTCTCTGCCCCAACACATCCCGAATCCTAATACTTTAGCAACGTTCCCTAATTCACAAAGCTTCTTTCTGCCCAAGGTCCCATTCTGTAATCCTCGTCCCAAACAGCACCAAACATTTTTTTTAAATTATTTTTTATTGCAAAAAAACAGAGCACCATAATGTTCAGTGTTGGAGGCCATAACTCAAAGAGGACCGAGAGAGATTCATTACATGGCAATCAAAATGGTGAGGGGAGGGCAGCAAAAGCCATAAGAGAGGAGCCTGAAGGACCCAAATACGTCTACCCTGGAGGAGCGGCAGGGGAGATACGATCCATAGGAACATCGTAATAACGGCAGAAAAGGACCAAATGCTCCATCCAGTCTGCCCAGCAAGCTTCTTATGGTAGCACCTGCCGCGCCATGCACATTACCCCCAAGCTTTGTCATAACCTATAAAAATGTACTGTTAGCAGCATTTTTACTGGGTGATGAGCCTTCTTGAAAATTCAGACAGTGCTGACGTGCTTTGCTTATGGAGTTGGCCGTAGAAACAGCCCTGCGCTTTTTCCCCTTCTGTCTATGTATCTCTACCTCAGGGCGCCTGTCGGTTGAATCCAATTCCTCTTCACCCCTCCCCTCCCCCACCATAAAAGCGGAGAAGCGATGTTGGAGTTGCATCAACAGTATGAAGGCTTATTGGTCCAGGGCAGTAACCACCGCACCAGCAGATCACCCCCATGCACTCTCTTCCTCATTCCCATCCTCTGGCCTTTAGGGAGCCAGAGGATGGGAAATCTCTGGCTCCTTTGAAATCTCTCACTGATTTGGTCTTCACCACCTCCTCCGGAAGGGCGTTCCAGGCATCCACCACCCACTGCGTGAGGAAATATTTTCTGGCGTTGGTTCCGAGTCGTCCCTCCTGGAGTCTGAGAATCAACGTCAGGAAACATTTGAATTCCTGAAAGACATTATGGTATACAAAAGGGGCAGAGCTTTTTCAAGGGAAGGGAAACTGTAGAACCAGAGCTCATGACATCAAGCTCGGAGGGGGAAGACGCCAGAATAATATATAGATGCAGTATGCAACTGGGGATAGGGCAGTATCTACTGTACATGAACCTAATCCCTTCTGAAGACGGAATATAAATAGAAGTGACAGGAAATTATTGTTTTGGGGGGGGTTTGTTTTGTTTTTAACAGAAACGGGCAGATGCAATAAAGTGCGCTCAGCCTGGCCTACAGCTTAACGAGCACTTGGACGCGCGTTTCAGATGCACAAGGCTCACCCGATGTAATAAGGGACTTAGTATGTCCAAATGCACATCCAAACTCACGCGTGGCTAATAGCTCTCATCCTATGTAAATGCCATGCAGGTGAGGCTATTAGATATCGCCTCCCGCTGTAGAAAGTCACTGCTCTAATGCACCCTTTGTAACTCGGCAAATTTAAACGCCAGCCCTGGAGCTGGTGCTAAGACATCCCATGAGCGCAGGGCTCAGCAAAAACCCCAAAAAACAATACTTTCTGTGATTCCAGTTTAGAAAAAAAAGTCTCTTATTTTGCGGATTCGGCGTGTTGCAGCGATAAACTGTCACGGATTTTTCCCTTAAATCATAAAACGGTTTACTTTAATTTTTCAGCCGGCCGTTCCCTTGTGCGAGTACGTAAGGCGTCTTCTCTCAAGTGACGCTGGATCCGCCGGCTTATGAAGTCCTGAAGCGGCGGGATAAAACAGACGCTCGTATTGAGCGCCCGTTTTCCTAACCCACGCACACAGCCTCGTCTCCTGGGCGTCCCATGATTTGGAGCGCTAGGGACACACAATTTCCCCTAGCGCAGCAGCTCATCTGATTATCGCCCAGGAGAGGTGGGTGCATGCGCGTCAGTAAGACTGGCACTCGATACGAGCACCCGTTTTATTTATTTAGAGGTTTTATATACCGTCCATGTGAAAATCACTAGATCACCACGGTTGACGGTGCTGACATTCACAAATTATATACTACATAACAAAAAATGGCTTTATTGCATGGGACCCCAAAGGGTGGTGGATGCCTGGAATGCCCTTCCAGAGAAAGCGGCGGCGGTGGAGACAGAAACGCTAGCGGAATATAAAAAAGAAAATGCATGTGACAAGCAGAGGGGATCCACAGTGGCAAGAGGACGGAAATGAAGTTTACTGGGGTAACCTGCACAGAGCGGCAGCTTCAACACAAAAGCAGCAGTGCTACGACTTCATCAGGGCTCAGAGCAAGACATGGGGAGGCCAACAGTGTGACCGTGATGGAGTTGGCCATGATTGGAAGACCAAGGGCTGCCTTTGGGAATTTTATATGCCCAGCTATCGAGACAAGATGAACCTCAGCTGGGCTGTCTGGGTGAGCCACCTGGGTCTTTATCTGCTGTTCATTTACGTTACATCCCGTCCTTATAAAGTGCAAAAGTAAAGTACCCAAATTCAGGTATAGCAGATATTCTTGGACGGCTCGACATGGTCCCGTGTTTCGTCAGTCTGCTTCAGGCACATGGAGAATATTCAATGCTATCAACACTGTTCACAGCTTTCCCGATGGCGTTTCTCTCTGTGGCACTTCATATTTGCAATTCAAAAACATTATTTTCAAAGATCTACAGTAGTGTTTGGGACTAGGATTATAAAACAGGACTTGGGCAGAAAGCTAGCTCTGCCTCTCCTCCTTTCTTAAGAGTATATGGCATAGCTAAAATGAGCTCCTAATTAATTGAAGGAATCATGTGTGTGAATTAATCAGCAGCATTTGTAATATTTTTCACACAAAAACTAGTAATATATCAAATAAGGCTAAAAACAATTCCTTAAAATGTTCGCCATCAGAAGGGAGGTACAAGGTCACACAAAGTGGCTGGCAGCAAAGCCGGCATGGCGTCACAGAGACATAAGTGAGTGCCAGAGGTCACTCAGTCACTAGCAAATTACAGATTACAACTCAGACAAAACAGTGACTCACCCAATATCCAGGGCCTTCTACTTCACCCCAGGTCAAACGGAACAGACTGATCCCCTCTGCCTGCATGGATTTGTACTTCTGACTGTCTTAGGAAAATCAATTGGAAAAAAAAAAATCTGAAGTACATAAGACATGCCAGAGTGGGTCAGACCAAGGGTCCATGAAGCCCAGTATCCTATTTCCAACAGTGGCCAATCCAGGCTGCAAGTACCCAAACATTAAATAGATCTCAAGCTACTATTGCTTATTAATTAATAGCATGCATGCATGCAATGGTACAGAACCAGGACGTGATCACCCTGTTTGGATGCCCTGGGGTGAAGTGGCAGTCCCAGGATCCTTCCTGTCATCAGCAGATCCCACCCCCAGGATCCTCAGAGGTACAAGAATCCCTGGCAGCAGAGGCACTTCTGGGGCGCAGCAGCAGCCACCACCAGATGGCTTCCCTCAGAGACTTTCCATGGCAGAAAGGTCACCCTTTCCGGGAAGTCGCAGCTAATCCTTTTTATATGAGGTGGAGGGAGGATTAGCATCTTACTCCCACCACCCTACACTGTACTGGGCGCAGTGTTTTGAAACCAAGCAGGCATCCAGCAGGTAATTAGACTCTGGCATTAGGTCATCGGCCTCAACCGGCTGAAAAGGTCAGCAGTCGGGATGAGTGCAGAGTCCATCAGCACAGGCAGGAGAAGGAAGGGATGGCCCCCTCTGGGACAGGTCGTGAGCCTGTAAATGTGCCCGGAAAGAGAGAGAGAGCGAGCATCCATCCTCCCACAGCAACCCAGCTGCATTCTCCTATTCATGTCCTAATCACAGCTTATCCCCTTCCTCTCTGCACTGGGAAATACAAACACTTGGACATGTAGCGATAATCCCCCTCCTCACTGCCAGGTGCGAAATTCAACGCCCCCCTTCACCAACTGGGGAGGGCTCTGAACAAGCAACACCCGCCCCCCCACCATGGGCAGAGCAAGGGAAGGGCACCCGAGGGGAGACCCTAGTCCTGAGCCCCCTCCCCATTTCCAAGGATCACTGGCCAGACATCCCCCCCCCCCCCGCCTGAGCCTCTAACCCTCCCCAGCAGTGATCTGCTAAACTCTGCACCCCCCCCCCCCATCCCCCTCCCCTTGCAATCCACAGCCCCGGGTGAGGAGGGGACTCGGGGTACAACTTGGCACTTGCGTGAAGCGGAAGTTTTCTGTTCGTTTCTTTAACGGCAGGGCGGTCCGGGGCTGAATTAAAACTCGCGTCTGAACCACAAAGTACCAGCGGCAGAGCCGGGGCGCCCCCCCCCCCCCATCCTCTTTACACCGCCGCCGAGACCCCTCAGCTCCAGATTTCCTGAGAGCCCGGGGGGGGGGGGGTTACAGAAGCGCGCGCGCAGCCGCAGCCCGGGACGGAAAGCTGCAGCACGTACCTGCCAGCCAAGCCGGGCTCTGCCACGCGCTCCTGCCGGCCCAGCCCCCTCCCGGGCCCTCCATGAGGCTGGGGGAGGGGGAATCGGAGCCGCCGCCGCCGCCGCCGCCTGTGAATGAAACATGAAGGCCCGATGAGATCAGGAAGGTCTGTTCCCAGGCTCGTGCTCGCCCGGGATGGGTCCTACCACTGCCCGGGGGGGGGGGCGGACTCTGCCGGCAGCCCCGTGCCCCGCCCCTCCCCGGGGCAGGGCCAGGAGGCTGGAGCAGCACCTGTTGCAAGGAGTCGACCCGGCCAGCCGCTGGGCTCCTGAGACCGGAACGGGACTAGCCCACCTCGGCTACTCACTGCCCAGCCACACAGGGGGCTGCAATAGGTCAGTTGGTAAGAACAAAGCCGCACCCCTCCGGTTTATATTTTACTGCTCAGGAATTTTTGAAAACTAATTACATTTAATCACACCCAGCACGTGAAAAGTGCAGTAAAGCTTTCTAAAAAAAAAAACAACAACAACAAAAAACCTGCCCTGGCGTCCTAGGACACATGAATACAGCACAGACAGCTGATCTTCACCAGAGCCCCAAGCTGGCATCACACGGATGTAAAACATGAATACAGCACGGACAGCTGATCTTCACCAGAGCCCCAAGCTGGCATCACACTGATGTAAACCATGAGTACAGCACGGACAGCTGATCTTCACCAGAGCCCCAAGCTGGCATCACACTGATGTAAACCATGAGTACAGCACAGACAGCTGATCTTCACCAGAGCCCCAAGCTGGCATCACACTGATGTAAACCATGAGTACAGCACGGACAGCTGATCTTCACCAGAGCCCCAAGCTGGCATCACACTGATGTAAACCATGAGTACAGCACGGACAGCTGAAGATCAGAGCAGAGGCTCCTGCAGGCCTTACATTGGGGCCAATGTAATAAAACCCACACTGAAATCCACGCGGATTGTTTTGGCACATGTGGAAAAAACCAGCGAAAGCACAGGATGTAATAACGGCCGCGTATGCTAATTAGATACACACCTAAAATACGCGCACACCAAACATAAGCGCCATAAGGCACATAGTAATTAATTAAGTTAATAACATAAGTAGAAGTATCTTCTACTTATGTTATTAACCCATATGTACTAATCCAAGTTCATTGTAAGACATTTACTTGTCAATGTTATTGTTTAGAATGTAAACCAAATTGATCAGTAATTCTGTTATTGGAAAGTCGGTATATAAAAATGCTAAATAAATAAATAAATAAATAAATAAATAAAAATAGTAATGCACAGACAGCCATGGCTGTGTGAATGCCTGCAACTGATTCTCAGGACTGATTCTTTTTTTTTTTTTTTTTTAATGAATTAATTTAGTGGTCCAGAAGTTGATGTGAAGGTGGGTAGAGCAATATTTAACCTCTTCATGATCGGACTCTGACCGCCAGCAAGAGCGTGAAATGTAGATCAGTGATTCTGTCTCATTAAGAAGCTGCCTTCTCTCTACCCATTCCATCCGCTGCTTGGCTGACCCGCAAAAGCATACTGGCGCTTTCACTTACATCCTGCCCTGACCCAGATACTAAAAACCCACATTAAAAAATCTGCACAACCCAATCTATCTGCTAGCATTGCTTCCTGCATTGCCCGTGAATAGATAATCGCCCCATTGCATGCCATTAGCATGTATTTGTGCATAAAAACTGCAGATCTGTAAGTGCGCCGGTACACGATTTTTTCCCGTGCACAAAACCCTTATTATAAACCCGGGAAAACACGTACAAATGCACGTATAGACGCGCACAAACCCACGGCAGCTTCAGCACACCTTATTAAAATCAGCCCGATTACGTGTAAACCATGAATACTGCACAGACAGCTGAAGAGCAAATCAGAGCCTTCTACAGGCCTCACACTGATACATGTAAAACATGAATACAGCACAGACAACTGAAGGGCAGATCAGAGGCTGCTGCAGGCCTTATACTGATACACCTAAAGTATGAATATTGCATGGGCAGCTAAAGAGCAAATCTTCATCAGAGCCCCATACAGGCATCACCCTGATACACCTAATGCAGGCATACAGCACAGGCAGCTAAAAAGAGGATCATCAGAGACCACCCTGCAAGCCTCACACTCATAGGAGAAATCAGGAAAAGATGTGGAGGGGGTGCGTGTGTCCATAATGAAAGGTGGATATTATTCACCTCAAAAGTGTAAAATAAATTATAGCGAGACAAGAAAGGAGAACGGGGAATAAGAGCAAAGCAAGTGAAACTGTTCTAAACCTGGAGTTAATTTAATATTTCTTTAATACCTTTCAAGCTCCCCAAGGAAGACCCCCCCTTAAGATGAGCCTTGGCATTTCAGTGCCTGCTGAAGGGTCTTCTCTCCGCATTGCACCGCAGTGACCTTTGCCACCAGCAGGTGGAAGTGTCAGAGCTGTGCGCGACCTCTGGCTGCTCGCTGAATGACAGCTTTATTGAGTCCCTTCACAGACTGCTTTTTGCCTGATTTGGGGTCCAGATTTTTTTTTTTTTTTTTTGGCAGGGAGGAATGATGTCTCCTATTTCCTTAGTAGATTTCTTGTGAAAGAGGTTTGATTTATTTTTATTTTAACTTCTAATTTGATTACCAGCGAAAACAAACCATGGATTTCTGATCAATAAAACAGGGCTCTGACGCGCATTGCTGCAAACACTGTATCAACACACAGCAGCGGGCCAAGGAGCTAAGAAAGCTTTTCATGATCCTGTGCCAGTTCCTTGTCATTCTCACACTCTCCAGTTACAAATTAAACTGTTTTATTCAATTCTTTAATTCTTTATTTATTTATTTTAAGGGGGGGGGGGAGACTAAAGGCTGTTGGAGGGGACGTATCAAGCTGTCTTGTAAAGGCAAGGAGGCAGCCTGGATTTTGAGAGGAGCCCAAGTCAGACCTGGAGCCACTGATGCCTCTGCATACAGGACATCCCCCTGCGTAAAAGCTGTCCCAAACCTCAGCACCTTCCTTCAACCCTGCGATGAGGACAGCTGTGCCACAGCCAGCCTTGCAGGCGCAGTCCCAGCAGCTGCTCCTCCTCATCCTATATTGTCCTGTTTACAAAGGATGCGCGCACCGGAGCGGGGAGGGGGAGAACGGCTGAGGGAACCCTGGAGGTGCAGCTGGAGGACTTGAGAGTAGAAGCCATAGAAAGGGATCAGAGGAGGAGGGAGGGGGCGTGACAGAGAGGAATCTGAGGAGAGGATAGAGTAAGGGGATGCACCCCCCCCCTCCCCTTTATAAAATCCTACGCCTGGGAAGAAAGCCCGTGGAGAATCTGGCTTCCACGCCCCAGGCCCGGTGGGAGGGAGCTCCAATCATTGTACAATAGTGACACAGAGTTCTGGAAGAAGTCCAGGCCTACGGACCCTGGCCCAGGCCGTTCCTAAACTACAGCTTAGGGCATCAAAATACAAAAAATAAATTAAAAAGTTGTTGGTTTTTGTTTTGTAATGCCGCAGGGTCTCTTAAACTTGGACATAGCTTAGGGCAGTGGTTCTCAACCCAGTCAGGTTTTCCAGATCTCCGCAATGAATATGCACGAGATAGATTTGCAAGCGATGGGAGGCAGTGCATGGAAACCTCTCTCGTGTACATTTTATGGTGGATGTCCTGAAACCCTGCCTGTCGGGGAGTCCCCCCCCCGGGATAGACCTGTAAAGCCAGGGAGTAGGTGAGATTCGCAGCACTGCACCAGAAACTAAAATTGGACAGACTGGACGGGCCCTTAGGGTGCCATCAGTAAGGCTTGCAATACACCGATGGTGCTCTGGGGAAGGAAGCTGAACTCTGCATTGGAGAAGAGGTAGGACGATATCATGCCAAGGGGCAGAGAATTAGGAAACTCCGTGGCAGGGGTACGGGTATTCGGAAAGCAATGCTACAAAAGGAACTGAAGCTTTAGTGTGAGGAGGAGGCGGCCAGGGCGATGTCCAGAAGCAGAGAAGCACTGAACCTCCAAACCTACCACTAATATTTACAGCAGGACCCTCAAAAGGTTAACATCTGTTAGACCCTCCAGATGTCAGTTACCTACTCCTCAGCATCTGGAACAAATTGGCATCCACCAGCTCAGAAAGGCTTCACAGCCTGAACAAATCCCTCCCTCCACCCCGCCTCCCCCTGCCTAATGCTGAAGCAGCTTTTAGCTAATTAGCCAGGCTCACGGAGCGCCAGGGCAGGCTGCAGCTAGACTGCAAGGCACCTGTTATTACAGCTGGTATTAGGAAAATCTCTGCTCCGCCAAAGCCTTCTTTTGGGGGTTGGGGATGGAAGAGAGCAAGGCAGCAAATCCTGATAGATTGCCCTAGGGATGCTGTCTTATTTATTTATTTATTTATTTAGGGTTTTTATATACCGGCATTCGAGAACGCAGTCCCATCATGCTGGTTCACATAGAACGGGGGTGCATCGTAAACATAAACTAAAAACATAAACTAAACATAAAAACATAAACATAAACATAAACTAAAAACTTATCCGCAGCACTGCAGTCTCCAGGCCCGCTCATCGCCCAGCAAAACACCCTTCTCGCCTCAGACCTGCCTACGAGCCACTGCCAGAGAGCCCCCCTCACTTCTGAGCCATTGGACCTCCCGGCACAGTAGTCAGCAGGTCCCCCCCTGTTCAGGAAGGAGCAGATCCACTCATTTTGAAAGCTCTCTCTAATGCCTCTAGACAAGGAGGGGGTTGGGCCACGGTGCCGGCCGAGGAAGGTCGGTACTGGTGCACCCCCCCTTAGCCCTCACACACACTCCTCTAGTCTGCCATTGCAGGGCCTGACGCGGCTGTGGGCCCCTGAAACGGGGGGGGGGGGGGGCCCCGCACTGCTGACAACCCAGGAGCAGCGGTGGATGGGGTCAGCCTGCAGCAGGAAGACAGTGGAAAGTGACAGCGTTTAGGGGCGAAGGGGAGGAAATCTCCCTCCGTAAGAGGAGAAGGGGGGGGGGTGTATTTTACATCCCCTCCAACCTTACTTAGCCTGGTCACTGCGGAGACTGTCGCCAGCTGGGGGCCACACACCAGGTCTCCTTCCTGAACCCCCTGCAATTGCAGGGCCTAACTCCTGTTTCTGGGCCTTGCTGCTAGTCCCTTCCCCCAGGGCCCGAGAGCGCTAGCTCTGCAGCATTTCCCAGCCTCGCCTGACGTGGGGAGCAGAGGGATGTGAGCTGGGTCCCTGCCACGGAGCTGGCCAAAGCCTAACCTAAGGGTCCTCCCCGTCTCTCACCCAGCAGCACCAGGGCAGGAGCTGGACCCTGGCCAGAAATGGGACGGGGAGAGGAATTAGTCAGGCAGGGTTTGTAGATGTGGGTTCATTTGTAACAGGACACATTTAGGACAAGTTCAAGCCCGCTGAATATAATTAATGCTACATGTGGAAGGAAAAAAAAGGTCGTCTGATCAAGGAAAGCCATCCAGGGCTAGAGTGAGGAGTGGAGGGGCACGGACTGCTGCTGGGAAGAGGAGATGAAGCAGCCCCTCTTCCTCCTGCTCCAAAACTGAAAATGATTTATTTTTTTTTTGGGGTCGGGAAGCGGGGGGAGCATAGAAATCACTGGGGGAAAGGAGGAGGAGAGGACGTTAGAGCTGGGCATTCTGAGAACGTTCCCGAAAGCGAGAAAAACGTTGCCCCGCCGGGGTCTCTGCTACTCCCTCCCTTCCCCTAGTCGACGGGCCTGCGCAGCTCACGGGACCCTTACCGGCCCATTAGCCAGCCGGAGCCACCACAACCGCGGCCGCCGTCTTCTCTCCCCCACCCCCAGCCCTCCAGGCCTAGCTGGTCCCCCAGAGCCTGAATCCCCTGCATCCCATGGATGGAGCACAGGGCCTCAGCGTCGAGGCCGACAGGAATGGTCGTGCCCGTCTGAAGACTGAGCCCCCCCCCCCCATTCACCCAGCCCCCACCAGGGCAGAGCTCACCCGTGCCTCCTACCCCCAGGGACCCTGCAGAAGGGGAGTCACGTCAGCAGCAAAGCCTAACAGTGCTTCGGAAGAAGAGCAACTGAGACATTAGACAGAGATGAGGAATGTCCTTAAGGGTCAGGACGCAGTCAGGAGACGGGCACGTCTGGGGTTCCCTGGGTCCTGAAGCATCCGTCTTGCAATATTCTGCTTGACTAACAGGCGCAGCATCTCTAGTCAACTGCTTTACGTCCGTCTGTCATGCTCTAGAAACTTCCCTACTGGTCAAATTTAGGAGGGTCCCGGTCCCGTCCCCCCAGTGAAACTCTTGTCGTTTTTGATGGGCACTTAGTCTATTATTATAATAAGGAAGACTAATCCAGTCAAGCACACTGTGACCCTGCTGTCACCTCGCTGGAGCAGCACCTGGGACTGGGATGTGCAGAGAGGGTCAGCGTGCCCCGAGCAGACCCAAAGGCTCCCTTTATGTTACTGGGATGTGCAGAGAGGGTCAGCGTGCCCCGAGCAGACCCAAAGGCTCCCTTTATGTTACTGGGATGTGCAGAGAGGGTCAGCCTGCCCCGAGCAGAGCAAGCGCCGGACAAAAAACACCGCCCTGAGGAAGGATTGCTGTGGGCGCTTCCCTCATCTCCCATTCACGCCGGCGCCTGCTCGCAGGCTGACTCCAAAAAAAAAAAAGCAGCGTGGTGCCCTCCCCAAACCTGGCACGCAAGGCGGGCGCCCTGCTTGCCCCCCTCCCCCCCTTACGACAGTCCTGCACCCTACATGAATCTCCTACGGCCTCCGGTTCATGGGTGGGCGTTCCCGCCTGCTGCCAGTATCCATTCCAGCGTCTGACGCTCACCCCCCCCCCCCCCCCAGCTCCCATCCAACTGCTGCTCCAACAAGTCTCAGGAGAGCCGACAGAAAATCTCCAGGGACAGAAGAGGCAATTCTCGATAGCTGCCACCCCTGAGAACACGCACAAAGCTAATTCATGAAAGCAGAAGTGCTCCTTTTTACCTGGGACAGAAGAATGCCTTTACCGCGGGGGGGGGGAGGGACACCATAGCCCTCAAGGAAGCTTTTGTCCCAGGGAAGGAAGGAAGGAAGGAAGGAAGGTGCAAGCCAGCCTCTTACAAAGCCCCCTCTCTCTTGACAGGATGAAAGGTTCCCATAGCAATGCTGGAGACCCCAGGGGGGAAGGCGGGTGGCAGCTGGCGGGAGAGTCATCTGGGTAAATATGGGAGGCCCTGCTTGCACAGCTGACCCCCCCCCCCCCCCCCCCCGGCCAACTGGAAGGGCAGGTCCACAGACTGAGCAGACCTTGTGCATGGCCTCCAAGAGGAGAGAGGTCAGTCATTCACCCCTGGGGGCAGCTTTTGGCCGAAACATCTTCCCTTGAAAGGGATGGAACGTGGGCTGGGGGGGGGGTGGGGGGGTGGGAGCAGCAAGATGCCAAGAACATGGCCGGGCTGCTGTGTTTTCCTACCAGCGTCCCCTTCCCTCTGCAGGGAGCTGAGACAAGACACAAGCCACCAGTGCCAGCCGCTGTCCCCCTGCCCTCGCACAAGGAACCCCCTTCTGTCCAGTTCTAGGCTACCTGGAAATCTACAGAGGAAGCACATGTGGCAACACTACCCAGCACGCCAATACCCCCCCCCCCCATACACCGGCACAGGTCTATCCAGCACGTCAGCCTCTGCATGCATAGACACGCACGCGTGCACCGGCACACACACACACACAGACGTCTACTTGTGCGTGCGCCTCATAAATACAGACACAGCAACGCTTGCGCGTCGCGCTTCCACATCCCGGGCCAAGGTCCGCACAAGTGGCACACAGATGCCAGGCCGGCTTAACCATTCCCCGCACCAGTTTTGAGAACCCGCCAAATCCACTCCTTTTCTTCTCTCCCTGCTAATGCATGTGCGGTTCCCTTCATTGTCCACCAGGGGGCAGTGCCATGCCTGCCAGTGAGAGAGAGGATGGCGACCCCCTGCAATTCTGCACCATCCTGTTTACGCCCTGCCCGAATGCCCCCTCAGAACTGCTAGGATATTGGCAGTGCCCAGGCTTACAAAACTTAACTAATGTAAGTAATTTGCTACAATTACTTCTTGAAACATCTCCACATGTCCATAACTCACCCACCTCATCATATTTCCATTGCTGTTCCAGGAGTCCAATAAAAAGAGTCTTACTAAGTTTACAAGACACTTTTTCACAAACACTAAGCCTTGGGTTTTTATTTTTTTTCCCCTAAGAAAAGTTAACAAGAATTTGTTGCATGGACACAGAAGTATAAAACCTCTCAATATGTTCCATTTTATGACAAAGGAAGGGAAAACACAGTGAATGTCGCAGGGCAAAAAAAATGATGCCAGAGAGTCTGGAGCGATGCAGTAACCTCCGGCCTTCGCCACCCTGCGTGCGCATTTCAGCCACGACTTGCTAATGCGACGCCACCTGGCGACCTGCCACAGTTCAAGGTATGGAAGCCCCCCCCCCCCCCTGACACCTAGTGGCCCCACAATGCCTGCGCAGGCCGTGGATACTCAGCCAGCTGGTAGCAGGTTTCCCCCGAGGATGGCTCAGAAAGGTCAAACAGATCTGATTTCCACTTGCCCCCCCCAGATCTTCATCCTTCTGCAAGCACCATGTGGGCAATTAATGGGTGAATTCCAATTCTGGAGGCCACGTCCGACTGGAAATAGCAGGAAAGGCGGGTGCTGAAGACGATACAGTGACCTGCACGAATCCCAGCGCACCTGCAAAGCTGCAGCCTTCCAACTCGAGACGTCTTCTCTGGCCCGCAACGGAAACACGAATGAGAAAGGATGTGAAACGAGGTGTCGAAGCACAGGTTTTTGTTTGCTGCTTTAAAAGTATGTAGCGGAGAAAGCGGCAGATTTGACCACCAGAACAAACCAATTGCAAAAGCCAGTTTACTCCAGTCTGCCCTCAGCGCCCTCATCCGTCCACCCACAAACACACACAAGGAACAAGACAGGGGGGGGGAGAGAGAGGCAGCCACATCAGCTAAAGGATGTTAATGAAGTTCTTCCAAAAAAAAAAAACACAACCCAGCAGGTTTCCCTCCCAAGCTGCAGCCTCCCACAGCCTGTGTCAGGGGTCAATATCCCGAGTCCCCGCAGGCCCGGAGAAGCCAGATTCCAGCGTGTTTCCATTACAAGAGTCCTAGTGCAGAAACCACAGCAGCTGCTAGGGAGGTCAGGCCGGGGGTGATCTACGGGGAGCCAGAGCTACTCCAGCACTAAGGAATGCGTCCCCAGAGGGCCCCCTGCCTCCCCCCCCCCCCCTCCAGAAAGAAATGAGGGGGAGGCGGTGGTAAGGTACCGATCCTTGTGGACGTCCCAGCTCCAGCACTCTGTCTCGAGCAAGGTGCTTATCCAAGGGCTATAAGGGAGCATGTTCCCTGTTCTGGCAGGTAAGATGATGGTCATAAGGTAGTGGCCTGGCCTAGTGCAGTTACTGAAGCCAGAACTCCCCCAGGTAGTGAGCACTCTCTGGTGAGAGAGAGGGTCCAGAGCCCGAGGAGGACTGAACAGAGGAAAAAGAGGCAGAACAGCATCTGCCGACACAAAGGAACGTAATTATCACACGCACGTGGAGTTTGTGCTGAAGCCGCTCACCAGAGCAACAAAAGCATCTTTCCCCCACCCTGCCCCCTCCAACCAGGTAGTTAATTAGCTGAGCCCTGGGGTTTGTTTGGTTCGGGGGGGGGGGGATTGAGGGGGGGGGGGCAGTGTCGGCATGAGGCAGCTCTGGAAGCGTGCACAAGACCAGGTGCTCGGAAACCAAACTATAACCAAGGGCCTATGGTTCATTGCCGGAGGATGTGGTTAAGGCAGTTAGCATAACTGGTTTAAAAAAAAAAAAAAAAAAGTTTTGGACAAATTCCTGGAGGAGAAGTCCATAAACTGTTATTTACAAGTAGGCACAGGGAATGTCCACTGCTTATCCCTGGTCGTTGGCAGCACGGGATCTATCTACTGATCGAGATCCTGCCAGGTGCTTGTGACCCGGCCCGGCCACTGCTGGAAACAGGATGCTGGGCTTGATGGACCCAGTATGGCAACTTCTTATGTTCTTATGGGGAAGGCCAGAATGAGGGCCCGATTCTCCACCACGTCTGTCGTGAACTAGGGAGAGGAACAGCACAACGCCTTTTTGGTTGGGGGAGGCTGATTTCTTAACTTTACGTTTCTATTTTGTGTAATCCTCTCCTACACACATTCTTTGCATAGTACGCAGGGAGGGTCCTTTTCAGCGGGTAAAACCATGCTTTATCCACAGAAATGGGCTTGGCAAGAGACGTTCTCAGGGGCGGGGGTTTGCACGTAAGCACATACATGCGCCAGTGCTCCTGGGGAAACTCGCCGCACGAGTAAACAGGTGTAACCGCGTGCGGGGGAGGGGAGGACGTGTGCGCCGGTGCTAAATCTCTGCGGCTTTCTGTCCTGCTGTAACTCCCCGTTTCACTGCACGTCCAGCTGTTCTCGCTGGCCCACCGCTGCATTATGATGTCATCGGGCGTGGCTCAGGCAACCAGGCCATTGGTCAATGCATGACAGATATGCTAATGAGCTTGGCAGCGGGCACGGAGTCTGTGGGAGGAGACGTGCCCCATCCATGCGCACGTCTCCAGGAGCAGAGGAAAAGGTTTGTTCACCGAGTGGCAGAGAAACAGAAATGTTACAGTTCAATCACCTCCTGTTTCTGTTTGAACCAATTTATCCAGCCTAGGGCCTTCTCAGGGTGAAGGGAAGGCTGGAGTTGCAAGGCACACACACAGGGCCAGATGCAAGGAGCAGGAAGGTCAATCTGCGTGCACAGCCTTTGGCTAAGGATGTCATGTCCTTCAACTTCAAGAAGGGAAACTAAACTTCCACACACGCTGCAAGTCAAAAGTCCTGTGTTCTGGGGAATTTTGCCCAATTCTTAAATGCCCCAGCATTTTCTGCAGAAGATTTGGCTCCGTCCTAGCGTCGCAGGTTATTTCTCGGTCTTGGCCAGAAGCTGCACGTGTTCGGAATTATGCAAGAGATAAAAGGTCCAACGAGACGTAAGGGAAGACCCTTTTTGTCCAGTCCGTCGGCGACGAGCTTCCGGGAGCTTCCATCAGATCAGTACGGAATGAGGAGAGGATGATTTTGCCTGAACACCCCGCTAAATCCTGGGCTGGAACGGAACTCAAGTCCTCTGCACGGAGCTGAGCAAGGGGAGAAGACAACTGTTAAATCGCTGGGGGCCCTTCAGACGCTCTGAGGTCCCTGGACATCTGTATCAAATCCTAGCAGGGCCGACTCGGCCGTTCCTCCTTCCGAAGCGCATGGAGCAGAAACAATCTGCAACTGGCTGGAAAGAATTCTGCTGTGTCTGTCAGGACTCCTTGTAGAAAACCAGAACCGTATTTGTTATTTCTGATTCCCCCCTCGCTCTGCTGAAAACTCTGCCCCAAGAAGCCGGCCTTTATAACTGTTCCTTTCAGCGAGACAGAAGGAACAACAAACACATGCAGAAAGGGCCTGACAGCTAGCGACAGCTCTTGGCTCCAGCAGAAGAGCTGCTTTCATCTCTCACGCAGCAGAATTTACACAGCACAGCTGTGCAACTCTGTCCAGAAATCGTGCCCAACATCTGGTAACCCCCAACTCCCTGGCGGCGGAAGGGATCCAGATTTTCAGGGCCTGGAATTTCTCGACAGAGGAGAGACCAATTGAAAGAGAAAATCAGAGGGAGGGGAAGGAGGTGCCCAGGTCATCCTCTCTGTTGACCCCAATTAGTGTCAGAAAACAGCTGGGAAAGGTATTGGTTAAATTAGGTACATAAAAAGAGAGGCATTGCCAGTAGAAAGGGGGACGTCCTATTACCCTCTCTACAGGACTCTGGTGAGAGCCTGCACCTTGAGAAGTGATTACAGTGACAAGGCGGAGGCAATTGAAAGGCAGGCCACTAACCGTGGTGCATACACAGAGCCACTGAAGGATGCACCCTCTAGCAGGAAGGTGGCGCAGGGGAGAGGTTATCTAGCCCTTTCCACAGAATGAATAGCTCAAGGACCAGGGGTCATCACATGGAGTCGAAGGGAGGGAAGCTCACCGGGAACGTGAGACGCTTACCTTTTCCCACTGAGAGAGGGCGGAGGTCGCAAGAGCCGAAACAGTGGCAGAATTCAAGCTCGTACGGGCCAGATGCAAAGGGCCCTTGGAAGGCAGAAAGCACAGGTCGAGTAAGACCCGTGACAGCAGCACCGCACGCAGACTGCGCGGGCCTTTACCCACTGGCATCCGGTGAGCGGATCAGGCTGGTTAATGTTACTCAGACACTGGAGTTTAGCTCCCTCTGGTGTCAGGTAAAAGGTACTGCACAAACCTCCTCTGTCCGCAGCAGGCACCGCAATGTCTGGGGTCAGGGAGAGCTGCACCTTAAATTCTGAAGTAAATCTTTCATTCACTCAACTCAGGCTTGGAAGGGTAAGAGGGGCTGGCCTGGCCCTGCTGGCATCAGGAGATTTAAATCTCTAAAGGGAAAGGAGATTTGCAGGGGAATGTGATTATCTAGAAGGGGGGTCAAGCACTTTCTTTTTTTTTTTTTTTCAAAGCAACTAAACACAGAAAACTTATAGGAAGACTCCCGCACAGCTGCTGATCCGGCCATGGTCCTATGAAGGTTTCTTCCTGGGCTAGCGGTGACCAGAGCTTCAGCTCAGCCTCAGGCCTGGCCTTAGCTTTTCTGCCTGGCACCCTGCCTGAGCCCTGTTAAGATGCTAATCTACCCGATGCAAACGCCTTCTCTTGCTTGTCCCCAACAGATTGTAATTATTTTTCCCTTAACCGCAGTGTACTGAACACAAACATTTGTTTATCTTTATTTTATCTCCCACCATTAAGTCTTACGGGGCTGGGTGGTCTTCTTGTGCCCTCATCTACTCTGTCACTGTGTAACGTGGCAGTGGAAGCAGCTATGGCGTTGAGATCCCCTTTGTGTAAAGTGCCACGCATTTGATGTAACCTCGTCAATGTCGGCAGTGCATCCGGACTGCCCTTTGTTGGATTTACAGGACGAGGCCAACACTGAAAGGGATTTAGCTGGTCAAGTGCGGATTAGCCAGCTAAATCAAAGCCTCTGGAGACTGAACGGGCTTAACCGGCTAAATTTACCCGGCCGACTTCCGTGGGAGATGTGGGGGGTGGGAAGAAGAGTTAGGAAGCTAGCACTGATTTGCTAGCCCTCTAACCTGGCCCACCAAACACAGGCACGCGTGCGGCCAACCTTACCCCCCTCCCCCACCCAAACATAAAAAAAAATAAATACACATCCAATGCACTGCAAACCCCACTCCAATCAGGCCCCTGAACTGGCAAGATTTAGTTGGCTATTCAGTGACACTTTTAACCACATAAGAGCCACTGAATATCTGGATGGAGATAAGTGGGATCATTAACCCAGTTATCTTACTCAGTGGGGGTTTTCAATATTTATATCTTTTATCGATAGAAACTCTTATGTTTAAACAAAATAAACTTTAACTACAGAGCCTCCCTGTGAGCAGGATATTCCCCATCACCTGCGGCACAGCAAGGATCATATCCTTGGAGTTTCACGTCATAACCCCCTACTTTTTGGAAAGGAAGCTGTAAATCGAGGGGGTCCATGATATGAAACTTCAAGGGGGGAGCCTCAGGACCAATGTCACGGAAAGGGTGATGGATGCATGGGACACCCTCCCAGAAGAGGTGGTGAAGACGAGAGTAGTAATGGAATTCCAAAGAGCATGGGATAAACACAAAAGATCTCGGCAGACTAGAGAATGGAAATGGGAAACTTTTCTAATACACCTTGGGGGGTGACATGCACGGAGCAGCATTAGCTACTGCCCTTAACAAAAGGCTTGGGGGTAGTTTGCATGGAGCAGCAGTTGCTACTGCCCTTAACTGAAGGCTTGGGGTAACCTGCATGGAGCAGCAGTTGCTACTGCCCTTAACTGAAGGCTTGGGGGTAGTTTGCATGGAGCAGCAGTTGCTACTGCCCTTAACTGAAGGCTTGGGGTAACCTGCATGGAGCAGCAGTTGCTACTGCCCTTAACTGAAGGCTTGGGGGTAGTTTGCATGGAGCAGCAGTTGCTACTGCCCTTAACAGAAGGCTTGGGGTAACCTGCACGGAGCAGCAGTTGCTACTGCCCTTAACAGAAGGCTTGGGGTAACCTGCACGGAGCAGCAGTTGCTACTGCCCTTAACAGAAGGCTTGGGGTAACCTGCACGGAGCAGCAGTTGCTACTGCCCTTAACAGAAGGCTTGGGGTAACCTGCACGGAGCAGCAGTTGCTACTACACACAAAAAAAAAAAACCCTTACTGGGCAGACTGGATGGACTGTTTTGTCTTTATGTGCCATCATTCACTGTGTTTCTTACGTACACACCTCTGTCGGAGGTGCTGCTTCTTGTTGCTGGACGCTCCATTGCAGTAAAAGACTCTCCAGGGTCCCTACATCCCTGGGAAATGACCTACCTTCCTCAGTCCGTTCTGTGACGTCACCAAGGAGCTGGAAGGGATGGAGAACTGGAAAAGCAGAGAATGGGTAACTAATGTCCCTTTAAGGCAAGTCTCAAAAACCTAGAATAGGCTCCGCCACCCTCCTAATTAGCTTCTCTCTCTAGGAGGGTCTCCTGGGCTCAGCTAAGTCCTGCACATACTGTATGAAAGCAGGACACGAAAAAAGGGAAGCAGGACCGACACGAGGAGGAGGCTGCTTCAGAGCAGCTTCTCAGTCAAACGCGGGTCATGTTGTAAGCGGGGAAGGTGGCTGATCCACTTGGCAGTAGTGATCATTACGCAACTAAATTTGACAAAATCACCAGAGGGCACACACTAAGTAAAACTACTGCAGGGCCATTTAACTTTCAGAAAGGGAGACGGTGTTAACTTGCAGAAGTTATTTAGTGAAAACCTAAAAGGAGAGGTTTGCAAGGTTAAAAGTTTGCAAGAGGCATGGACATGGTTTAAAAATACCATCTTGAAAGCCCATGCATTAAAAAAAAGGTCAAAAGGAAAAGCAAACCACTGCCAGCACAGGTTAACGGTGTGATGGCAGAGGCAATTAAAGCCAAAAGGGCATCTTTCAATAAATGCAAAGCAGACACAAATGAGGGAAGAGCGTAAGCACTGGCAAGTTAGATGCAGGCCAAGGCCAAAACAGAATTTGAAAAGAAACTTGTCACAGAGGTAAAAACTAATAAAACATTTTTCCAAGTACATTCAAAGCAAAAAGCCTGTGAGAGAGCCGCTAGATGACTGAAGAGGAAAAGAGCTGCCCAGGCAGCACAAGGATATAGCAGAAAAACCGAAATGAATTCTTGGGGACCTACCCACACCAGAAACATTCTTTGATGGCGATGCTTCTGAGCAACTAAAACAAATCACTGTGAAACCGGAAGATGTAAAAAATCAAACTGACAAACTAAAGAGTAACAAATCACCAGGACCGAATGGCATTCACCGCCAGAGTTCTGAAAGAACTCAAACATTGAACTGCAAACTTGTTGCTAGTAATCTGCAACTTATTTGCAGATTACTAGCAACGCCATAAGAAGCGTTGCTAGTACAGAAGCACGCCATAAGACTCTTGATACCTCACCGCATTACTTAACACAGTTATCGTTGTTGTTACTTTAAGTTAATGTTATTAACGCTGTTACTCATTCTCCACCTCTATTCATGTTTGTGACTCTCTAGAGTTATTTCTCCAGGTTAAATTCCCCTGTTTATTGTAATTCCAACTAAAGTTATATGTAAACCGACGCGATATGAATCTTCAAGAGCATCGGTATATAAAACCTCTTAAATAAATAAAATAAAATAAACTTATGACTTAAAACAGCCACAGCACTTGACGAGAGGATGGCCAACGTGACACCAATTTTTAAAAGAGAGCTCCAGCAGTGATTCAGGCAACTATGAACCAGTGAATCTGACATTCACGCCGGGCAAAATGGTAGAAGCTATTCTTATAAACAAAGTATCTGGCCATATAGATATCCAAGCCGTGGCTCGATAGAGAAGAGGCAACCTGGTTTTGGTAAAGGAAGCTCTGCCTTACCGATCTATTGGGAGTTTTTGAAGGTATAAATAAACATGTGGATAACGGTGAGCCGGCTGACATAGTGCGTTTGGATTTTCAGAAGGCGTTTGAGGAAAGTCTCTCATGAGAGTCCTGGGATACAAGGCAGTTGCCCTATTGTGGATTGGGAACCAGGTTAGAAGACAGGAATCAGAAGGGGGTAACAGGTTAAAAGGCAGGAATCAAATGGCCAGTTGCTGGGCAGACTGGATGGTCCATTTGGGTCGCTTATCTGCCACCATTTACTATGTAATGTGTGCCAGTTATCACGGTTATGGCATTTGATCTCATTCTTAATTCTAATATGTCTAAGGCTGCATTAACAATCACTGCTGCACAATTGAATTTCATCAAAAAATGCTAAATCTCCCTAACTTTAAATACAGCAGAGTAGCCAGGAGTGAGGCTGGGCTAATTCTACCTTCTGTCTCAGCGTTACCACGCGTCCCATAGGCCTAAGTGTAGTGTGCTGCATTCTGTAATGATAGATGCACGTCAAAAGATCAATTATCCTCCCAGACAGTGAAGGGGGTTTTTTTCCATTTATATTCTGCTTTTCGCAGCACTTCAAAGCGGATTACATTCAGGTAACTGTAGGTATTTCCCTGTCCCCAGAGGGCCCACAATCTAAATTATGTGACAGCAAAATCTTTACAATTACACAGGAAAAGGCTTCTGGATGGCTTTTGCCAGTTTATTGGTCAGGCTATTTTGCTTAAGAGCCAATAATTCTCAATTATTTTGAATATTAATAAAGACTTTCAAATCATTCCTTCCCCTTTTCCGTACAACCTCTGAGGAAGCTGACTTTTTTTTTTTTTTTTAATTAATTGTTTTCCATATTGGCCATCAATCTCTCGTTCACATTTTGCTTCACAAAAACACATCCCAATCTTCCTAACGCATTGCTGTTCTGCAGGAACCATGCAGGAAAATAAAAATAATCTAAACCAGTAAACTGAGCAGCGCGACCTGGAATTTCAATTGCCGGCAAAGGTCCCGTTTTTAGGTGATTTCGATCATTAGAGGGGAACATCTGTAAACATTTTAACCTTAAAAGCCGGAGCAGCTGTGCATGCCTGACTGGTGAATTTTTGTAGGAGTCTGGATTCAACCTGTTAACGACCCACTTAGAAAATATTCCAAGCACCCCCTCCGCGTCACAGCCAAGGCCGGGGCAATGCGTCCAGGATTCTGTCTCCCCAGTACCCCAGGCTCCGGTTTAAGTATTAACCTTCCTGCTTGTAGTGAGCTCCCTAATCCCAGTCTAAGGTCACTTACTGCGGGCGCCACCAGCTTTTATTGCCTCGGGCTGCATTACTAAAACCCTGCTCTGGCACGAGATGAAGGGCAGAGCGCGCTGGGTGCCCGACGGGAGCCAGGACTGGCGCGAAAGCACTGTTCATGCTACCCAGCCACCTCCATTTCAGACAGGCGCACATGGGCAGGTGCAGGGCATAAACACAGGCCGGCCCTCCTGCACGTCGAAGCTGGCAACGTTTGGGTGGCTGGTGCTCTCGGGATCCTGGGCCAGGGCGGCTGCTTGATCCTGGGGGTGACACCCCCCCCCTCCCCGATGACAAAGGCAGGCACTGAAAGATTCAGAAGCAGCCTCTCCTCCCCTGGCCTCTCACCCAGGAGGAGACCCTGGGATTTCTGGCAGAGGGGTAGGGAGGAGTAATGGGGGGGGGGGGAGGGACAGGAGAGAGGAGGAAGAGATAATGAATGAAGAATAAGCCCATGATAACAGGGGCTCCTGCTCACCTCCCTCACAGCAATACCTCCCGATTCTGACCCCCCCCCCCTCCAGGGCCTGGGTGTGGCAGGGCACGGGTGCTAAAAGGCCAGGACCGGATCCAGCAGTGGCTTGGCCGAGGTGTGACCCTTCAGTCTCCCGTTTAATCATGCCCACCTCCCTCCCACAACCCATCAAGGCAGGGGAGGACCTGGACAGGCTTCAGGCCTTCCAGACCTGCCGAGGGCATGGATGTGAGAGAGAAGGGGGCTGGGAGGGGAGAAATGCAGCTCCTCTCCTGGCACTCCCACGGGACAGGGGACACCAGAGGGGGTGGCCACACTGCCCGGGGAGGGGGGGGGGAGGGACGACGGATGGCAGGAGCCCTGCAGCTTCTCTTTCCTTCAAGAGGATATAACGGTACCGTATGGGAGTTCCTCTCCTCCCGATGCTCTTGTCTAAGAGAAGCTCCAACATTTACATTTACTACTTAAAGAGCTGCTAACCAGACACGAAGCCCGCCCGTGTTTCATTCTCTCATCCATTGCCCCCTTCCTCTTCAGCTGAACCTCAGCTGGGTAATATAGTTATATAGTAAAGACGGCTGATAAAGACCAAATGGTCCGTGTAGTCTGCCCGGCAATTAGCTTATTTTAGAAAATGCCGTTCCATGCAAGTTTCCCCCATGAGTTCAGGTAAGTGCAGTAACTGCCGCTCCGTGCAGGTTACCCCCATGTGATCTATTAAGGGCAGTAACTGCCACTCCTTGCAGGTTACTCCCATGTTTCTGTTAAGGTTAGTAACTGCCGCTCCTTGCAGGTTACTCCCATGTTTCTGTTAAGGTTAGTAACTGCCGCTCCTTGCAGGTTACTCCCATGTTTCTGTTAAGGGTAGTAACTGCCACTCCTTGCAGGTTACTCCCATGTTTCTGTTAGGGGTAGTAACTGCCGCTCCGTGCAGGTTACCCCCATGTTTCTCTTAAGGTTAGTAACTGCCGCTCCATGCAGATTACCCCCATGCCTTCTGTTAAGGGTAGTAACTGCCGCTCCATGCAGGTTACCCCCATGTGATCTATTAAGGGTAGTAACTGCCACTCCTTGCAGGTTACCCCGATGTTTCTCTTAAGGTTAGTAACTGCCGCTCCTTGCAGGTTACTCCCATGTTTCTGTTAGGGGTAGTAACTGCCGCTCCATGCAGGTTACTCCCATGTTTCTGTTAGGGGTAGTAACTGCCACTCCTTGCAGGTTACCCCGATGTTTCTCTTAAGGTTAGTAACTGCCGCTCCATGCAGGTTACTCCCATGTTTCTGTTAGGGGTAGTAACTGCCGCTCCATGCAGGTTACCCCCATGTTTCTCTTAAGGTTAGTAACTGCCACTCCTTGCAGGTTACCCCGATGTTTCTCTTAAGGTTAGTAACTGCCACTCCTTGCAGGTTACCCCGATGTTTCTCTTAAGGATAAGTAACTGCCGCTCTGTGCAGGTTACCCCCCATGTTTCTGTTAGGGCTAGTAACTGCCACTCCGTGCAGGTTACCCCATGTTTCTCTTAAGGATAAGTAACTGCTGCTCCATGCATTTTACCCACGTTTCTGTTAAGGGTAATAACTACCGATCTGTGCAGGCTACCCCCATGCAGAAATGTTCCACATCCCTTTCTTCAAGTCTTTAGGGATCCGCACTGTTTATCCCATGCTCTTTTGAATTCATTAACTGTTCTCGTCTTCACCACCTCTTCTGGGAAGGCAGTCCAGGCATCCACCACCCTCTCTATGAAGAAATATTTCATCATATTGCCTCTGAGTCATCCCCCCCTGGAGCTTCATATCCTGACTCCTAGTTCTACAGTTTCCTTTCCAATGGAAAAGGTTTGAAGTTCGTGCATCATTAAACCCTTTCAGGTATCTGAAGTTCTGTATCGTATCTCCCCTGCACCTCCTCTCCTCCAGGGGGTACATATTCACATCCTTCAGTCTCTCCTCATAGGTCTTCCGATACAGACCCCTCACCATTTCAGTCCTCCTTCTCTGGATCTCCTCTATCCTGTCTCTATCCTGTTTGAGATACGGGCTCCAGAACTGAACACAGTACTCCAGGTGAGGCCTCACCAAGGACCTGTACAGGGGGATTATCACAGTTTCTTACTTGTTATTCCTCTCTCTATGCAGCCCAGCATTCTTCTGGCTTTAGTTATCGCCTTGTCACATTCCCTCATCGCCTTCAGATCCTCAGACACTATCACCCCAAGGTCCCTCTCCCAGTCCGTGTGCATCAGTCTTTCACCCCCATCACATACAGCTCTTTTGGATTGCCGCACCCCAGATGCAAAACTCTGCACTTCTTGGCACTGAATCGCAGCTGCCAAATCTTCGAGCACTCTTCAAGCTTTCTTATATCACTTTTCATTCTCTCTACTCCTTCACGCATGTCCACTTTGTTGCAGATCTTAGCATAATCCGCAAATAGACAAACTTTACCTTCTATCCCTTCCGCAATGTCGCTCACAAAGATATTGTACAGAGCTGATCCCAATACCGATCCCTGTGGCACTCCACTTAGCACTGCTCTCTCTTCAGAGCAGGTCCCATTTACCATTCACGCTGTCTCCTGTCACTCAACCACTTTGTAATCCACGCCACCTCCTTCGCATTCACTCCCGCGTTTCTCATTTTATTCACAAGTATCTAAAGCTTTGCTAAAATCCAAGTAGATCACATAGAGCACTAGATCCAATTCTGTAGTGACCGAATGAAAAAAAAAAAAAGTCATTCAAATTTGTCTGACAGGAACTTCCCTTGGTGAATCCATGGTGCCTGAGGTCCAGCAACCCACAGTTTTGTAGTTGGTTCACTATCCTTTCCTTCCGTAGAGTCACCATTAATTTAGAAGCTGCAGGGGTCAGATCGCGAAAGGGCAGAAGGCCTCAGCTTGTTACAGAGGTGACCGGACCACCTCCGGCACTGAAGCAAAATCTCACTGCAGGACACAAGCTACAAACCATACGTGACGGGCCGAGCCAGACCTGGATCTATGCAGAGCCCACCTGCCCTGCTTTTCTTAAAGAGAAGCAAGGGACAAGAGCGGTGACGTGCTCTCGCACCGTGAGGAGCTTTCCGCTGAATCCAGAGGCACCATGAGGTAAGACCAGCACTGGATCCTTACGCTCTGCAGGGCCTCCTCCCAGCGAGGTCACAAGGCTTTTTCATGGTTTCCTCTATTTGGGGTGGATGATGCACCTTTAGTATTATTTTCAGATCCCCTGCCCTCCGAAATTGAAAACAAAGGACCAAAAATCCCTCTGCCATGGGCAGTGTGAAGTTAACAGGGAGCCCCCTCACCTCAGCCAGCACTGGAGGGGCTCCCACTTCACGCAGCTGCTCCCCCTGCTCCTCCCCAGGAATTTCTTCTGCTTCCGAGTGTGCCTCCTCCTCTGGCTCAGCCAGCTGTTGCTGTCCAGATGTTGCTCTGTCAGGCCTGCAATCTCACTGAAGGGCTTTTCCCCAGTGTCATTTCTGACTTGAAAGTTAACAGAGCAGACACAAGCAGCGCGAAGATCAAGGGCCTCCGGCAGTAGCTTATCCCTGCCTGGCAACAGCACGCAAAGGGACAAGGCCCGCCTGGACAGAGATAGCAGGCACTGCGCCCCCCCATCCTCTGCCCTCCCACCCTGGCAGAGACAGAAGCCCTTTTGGCTTCTGTCTCTGAACAGAGACAGAAGCCAAAAGGGCGCCCTAATCCTGGCAAGGGAGGACACCATGCCCAACTCTGGAGGGGGCTTAAGAGCGAGTTCAGAGGAAGGGGCCGCCGGGAGGAGCACGGAGCTCTGGTACGAGTCAGGGGAGGCCCCTAAGGCAAAAGGTTAAGTGCCTCCGAGCAATCCTGTTCTTTCCTCCTGGTACCAGAAAGGAGACATCCCAGAGGTGGCTGCACAGGACAGTGGGGGTGACGAGAGGCGGGCAGACAGAGAGAAAAACAACAAGCAGGCAGAAAAGAAAGGAGAACAAAAACAGAGAGTGAAAGAGAAACCTGGGGGGCGAGAAGCAGCCAGAAATGTTCAGCAGATGCGTGAAACCCGGGTCAGCATTCCTGCAAGGTAGCACAAGGTCAGAGCCAGCAGGAAGACAATATCAGGGCCTATCTGGCATTCCCTCCGCCAGATGTGCGTTAATAAGGCAGCTGCCCTCCACGCTAATAAGGTCAGAGACTGGCTCCAGCGAGACGAGCAAACAAGAAGGGGCTTGGCTGCGGTACAGCTCAGACTTGGCACTCGCCGCAGCCTTCCCAGCCCCAGAGTGGAGCAGGAGGGTAAACAGCACAAAGAGCCACCACGAGGCCTCCCACCGCCAGCACTGGTTAGAGGGGTAGCACCGAGGAGCTAAGAGAGCCAGGAGCATGGAGAATGAGGCGGCCCACCCCTCTAATAATGGCGCCTGCAACCCCCTGGGTCTTTCTATCATAAAACAAGCCAGATGCTGCTGTAATCCCCAGATGCTGCCAATTTGCAAACACATACAGTAAGAAAATCCTTTTTTTTTTTTTTTTTTAAAAACCCCAGAACTGGAACTCGGCTGCTACCACAAGAATGTGATTCAGGCTGTGCTGGGTTCAGACTACAGTGGGCTCCGGCTCCTAAAGGAATAGCAAAGGTATCCTGTTCTGTAATTAGCTTTCCCTGGGCAGATGAGAAGTGAATAAGGTGATCCCTCGTCATGCACATACCTGCAGCAGGCACAGTGCACCGTGTATGTGAGTCCAAGGTCCACGCTGCACCGCCGGGGAACACGGGCGGCCCCCACAGGCAAGCGGCCGCAGAGATGTGCGGATGGCACGAGCGCTCACACCAACATCCCAGAGAGCCCCCAAAAGCGAAGCCAGTGCCCCTGCGGGGTGAACACTGCCGAAGAATGCCTCAGCCGGGATAACGCCGGGCGTTCACTGCTGCAGGGGAAGCCACAATCTGGGTCGTGCTCGTGTTTTTCAGCTCTAAAGGAGGAGGCAGCAACATGGGGACACCCTTGAGCACGAAGGTCTAGGAATAATCTGTCGAAGGACTCTCTCCAGCTCAGCAGCCGAGTGTCACCTTGATCCTTGCCGCTACTTGCTTCACCCGGAGGGGGGATGAATGTTTCATCTAAACCAGGAGATAATCCAACATCTTTTTCTCTCCTGCCATCTTACCACTGGCCTTCCATACCAGGAACATTTTTTGGAAGGGCAGAGCATGCATTTATTCAGTTTTGCATCCATAAACTCTACTCACTATTTTGTTTTTTAGTGCACAAAAACCACGCACACAAATGTAAACACGTGGACACAAATGAGTGCACTGCCGTGGAAATCAAGGCATTTGCCATTCCTCCCCAAAGCAGGGAGGTCTGTTAAAGCCCTGAAGGCTTAACTGGTGGTTTTTTTAATGCTGGAGATTTAACTCCTGGGTCAGAGGTGGAGCAAAGTTTAGCTCACATTTCTGGGGCGCATTGTTTGCCTGTAATGCTTTCCCAGTACGGCCCCAGACCTGGGTGCCGAGGTCCCGAACTCAGGTCCCCCAGGGAGGGGCAATACACCAGCGAACACCAGGTCTGGGGCCATGCTGACCTAGCGCCATAGACCCAACAGTAACCCCGATTCCAGCTCTGAGCACGGAGTCCAAGCCTGGGATTAAAAAAAAAAAAAAAAAAGTGAGCCAAATACTGGAGTGCCCGAGCCAAAGGGAATCTGCCCCAGGATAAGCCTCACCACCCAGCAGCAGTCACTCTATACCTCTCTAGTGGGTACCTTTTCTGTTTTATACACGCTGCTCAAATTAATGGTCTGATGCTATAAGATGCCCTAGGCTGAGTGCACATTTTCACTCATGTGTGCACAGATTTTTGTGTAAGCATGAATTTTTTTTTTTAAACTCCTGATCCATTAAACAAACCATCCGCTTACTGCACGGGGTGTTTACTTTTTTTTATTTCAGCATGAGTGGGGAAAAAAAAAAAGTTGATTGCGTCGGCCCCTGGCGTCCGTCCTTTCAGCAGCCACAGGAGAGCTTCTGATCGTGGCGTGGGAACACCCCCAAGCCCGTGAACTAAACTGAACCACAGAGGGCCGAGCAAGCGCTCTCCAGCTCTCGGGAGTGTCCAGGGTGGAGAACAAAAGCCCCACAGTGGCGGGGGGCTCGGGGGTCCACAAAGCATCCACGTGTGCCCCACAGACTCACGGCTGCTGTTTGTCACCGCCTTGACTGCAGCAAAACCAGAAAGGGCGAGCTCCACGGTCGGACGAGTTCTCTCCAGCTCTGCAAGCAGCAGTGCAGTCTGGAGCCTCGGCACTGCTAGCAGATGCACCCAGCGCTGTGCAGACTCGATTGCTGCACAGGAAAAGGAATGGAGTGATAAGGAAGGCATGGTGGTGACCCCTAGGGATGTTATCTGCTTCCTGCTAACGTCTGAGCATTCAGGGCAGGGGATCACTCCATCTATCCATCCTCGGAAACAACCAGGCTGTAAGTGAGACCACGGAGCACCAGAAAGGCTACTTGCAGCCTATAATGAGCCTTTTTAGCTGTGGAAGGGACCTTCTCGTACGGAAGCAATCATACACGGCCTCTCTCCCAGTGCATGAAACAGGTAGAAAGTGTGCAAAATGGCCGATGGGTGGCTTTCTAAGCAGCTCAGCCAGTGGGGGGCGACCTGGCCTGGGATCACAGGTAGGCACATGATGCTCTGGAGTGCTACAGCTTGTTTTCCAGTTAGGGATCACTCGTTACCACTGAGCAACGTGCAATGCCGGTGCCATCACCTCACGAGGGGGCCACAGCACCCTTGCGATGCCATTTACGTGCTGGCCAAAAGCCTCTCCGACCGCAGCCGCGTGGGAACAGCGCCGGGGAGGAGCTCTGACGCACGCTCACTCGCTACCGCCCGGCACGCCGAGACGCCACCCGCCACCCCCCAGCGCAGCGCTTGGCGGCTCCGCGGACCAGCAAGCCGGAGCCCTAGAGAGGAGAGCAGGGCCCGACCCCTGCCGGGAGCACCGACGCAGGACCCTCGGAGGCTGCGCCGACAGACACGCAGCAGGCCCGGGCCCCACCTTGCTCCGGCCGCGCAGGCGGCCTCCCTGCGTTGCGCTGCACAAAAAAATGCCCAAAGCTGTGGCGGCTGCCAAAAGTTTTCAGGTCTTAACAGATGGGATTGGCCAGCGCGGTGGACAGGCAGCAAGACAGGAAGAGTCAGAGGAAGCGATAACCCCGAGGAGAGCGACGGGCGATTTCCCTGCTCCTTACGCGCTGGGTGGGCTCTGCGTCGTCCCTGAATTGCTGCAGATGTTCTGGGGGAGAGAGAGAGAGAGAGAGAGAGCACCCTAGGTCAGGGTCCGTCGAGCGAGCGACGTTACCCCCCGAGCCTGAACCTTCCCCTGCGCGGCAGCAGAGGATCCATGTAAGCCTTTCCCCTCTATCCCATCTGTCACTTGTCATCACGGTCTCTGCCGGCAGAAACTCACTGCAAGGAACAGGCGATGAACCTGGTAGATTTCACATCACCACAGCGCCGCTCGCCCCCCCCCCCTGGTGCTGTCAGCTCTCTGACTCAGTAACCGGACCTCACAAACCAGCTGGGCCTCCAGCGTAGGAGCCGCCGAGAGCAGGGGGTCTCCCTCGCCCTCCAGGCTGCTCATTTACCTGCATGAACCCCCCCAGGGGGCAGGTGAAGCTCTGTGTGTGTGTGTGAGTAAACAGCAGCTGTTCGCATGGGAGAACAAAGAGAGCAGGAAGACAAAGAAATATTAATGCAGGGCAGAAGGGCAGAAGCTTATTTGCAGATTGACTTGGCCAGAAGACGGCTGACAAGGAAAGCGAGATATGGAAAGCAGATGGAAAAGAGCTTAACACGCCCAGGTGGGCGTAACAGTAAGATGGAGAGAAAGAGAAATAAAAGGGAGGGGATGGGGGAGAGAGCGAGAGAGAGAGGGGGGAGTCCACGAGGGAGGGGAAGGGGCACTTGATGAACAAAGTTCCCGAGAATGTTTGGCTCGCCTGCCTGGAGTATCCTGGCTGCTGGCCCAGCTCCGAAGTGAACTGAAACAAGCTCCTGTCACAGCCATCTGCTGAATTTTAAAATAAATCAAACAATCTGTTGAGCTGTGGGTGATTACATTTCCATGTGTGCGGACACCCGCTCGCCTGCCTGGAGCCTGCACTCGCCTCCAGTAGCCAAGGAGCTCACGCTGCCTGCGACCTCGCCAGTCCGTCCAGGAAACGCGGGCTCCTCACTCAACCCCAGCACAAAAATATTACAGGGGCCAAGGAGCTCACGCTGCCTGCGACCTCGCCAGTCCGTCCAGGAAACGCGGGCTCCTCACTCAACCCCAGCACAAAAATATTACAGGGGCCAAGGAGCTCACGCTGCCTGCGACCTCGCCAGTCCATCCAGGACACGCGGGCTCCTCACTCAACCCCAGCACAAAAATATTACAGGGGCCAAGGAGCTCACGCTGCCTGCGACCCTCGCCAGTCCGTCCAGGAAACGCGGGCTCCTCACTCAACCCCAGCACAAAAATGTTACAGGGCCAAGGAGCTCACGCTGCCTGCGACCTCGCCAGTCCATCCAGGACACGCGGGCTCCTCACTCAACCCCAGCACAAAAATGTTACAGGGGCCAAGGAGCTCACCCCGGCCTGCGACCTCGCCAGTCCATCCAGGACACGCGGGCTCCTCACTCAACCCCAGCACAAAAATATTACAGGGGTCAAGGAGCTCACCCCGGCCTGTGACCTCGCCAGTCCGTCCAGGACACGCGGGCTCCTCACTCAACCCCAGCACAAAAATATTACAGGGGCCAAGGAGCTCACCTCGGCCTGCGACCTCGCCAGTCCATCCAGGACATGCAGGCTCCTCACTCAACCCCAGCACAAAAATGTTACAGGGGCCAAGAAGCTCACCCCGGCCTGCGACCTCGCCAGTCCATCCAGGACACGCAGGCTCCTCACTCAACCCCAGACAAAAGTATTACAGGGGCCAAGGAGCTCACCCCGGCCTGCGACCTCGCCAGTCCATCCAGGACACGCGGGCTCCTCACTCAACCCCAGCACAAAAATGTTACAGGGGCCAAGGAGCTCACCCCGGCCTGTGACCTCGCCAGTCCATCCAGGACACGCGAGCTCCTCACTCAACCCCAGCACAAAAATGTTACAGGGGCCAAGGAGCTCACCCCGGCCTGCGACCTCGCCAGTCCATCCAGGACACGCGAGCTCCTCACTCAACCCCAGCACAAAAATATTACAGGGGCCAAGGAGCTCACGCTGCCTGCGACCTCGCCAGTCCATCCAGGAAACGCGGGGCTCCTCACTCAACCCCAGCACAAAAATATTACAGGGGCCAAGGAGCTCACCCCGGCCTGTGACCTCACCAGTCCATCCAGGACACGCGGGCTCCTCACTCAACCCCAGCACAAAAATGTTACAGGGGCCAAGGAGCTCACCCCGGCCTGCGACCTCGCCAGTCCATCCAGGAAACGCGGGCTCCTCACTCAACCCCAGCACAAAAATATTACAGGGGCCAAGGAGCTCACCCCGGCCTGTGACCTCGCCAGTCCATCCAGGACACGCAGGCTCCTCACTCAACCCCAGCACAAAAATGTTACAGGGGCCAAGGAGCTCACCCCGGCCTGCGACCTCGCCAGTCCATCCAGGACACGCGGGCTCCTCACTCAACCCCAGCACAAAAATATTACAGGGGCCAAGGAGCTCACCCCGGCCTGCGACCTCGCCAGTCCATCCAGGACACGCGGGCTCCTCACTCAACACCAGCACAAAAATGTTACAGGGGCCAAGGAGCTCACCCCAGCCTGTGACCTCGCCAGTCCATCCAGGACACGCAGGCTCCTCACTCAACCCCAGCACAAAAATGTTACAGGGAACAAGGAGCTCACCCCGGCCTGTGACCTCGCCAGTCCATCCAGGACACGCGAGCTCCTCACTCAACCCCAGCACAAAAATGTTACAGGGGCCAAGGAGCTCACCCCGGCCTGCGACCTCGCCAGTCCATCCAGGACACGCGAGCTCCTCACTCAACCCCAGCACAAAAATATTACAGGGGCCAAGGAGCTCACGCTGCCTGCGACCTCGCCAGTCCATCCAGGAAACGCGGGCTCCTCACTCAACCCCAGCACAAAAATATTACAGGGGCCAAGGAGCTCACCCCGGCCTGTGACCTCGCCAGTCCATCCAGGACACGCAGGCTCCTCACTCAACCCCAGCACAAAAATGTTACAGGGGCCAAGGAGCTCACCCCGGCCTGCGACCTCGCCAGTCCATCCAGGACACGCGGGCTCCTCACTCAACCCCCAGCACAAAAATATTACAGGGGCCAAGGAGCTCACGCTGCCTGCGACCTCGCCAGTCCATCCAGGAAACGCGGGCTCCTCACTCAACCCCAGCACAAAAATATTACAGGGGCCAAGGAGCTCACCCCGGCCTGTGACCTCGCCAGTCCATCCAGGACACGCAGGCTCCTCACTCAACCCCAGCACAAAAATGTTACAGGGGCCAAGGAGCTCACCCCGGCCTGCGACCTCGCCAGTCCATCCAGGACACGCGGGCTCCTCACTCAACCCCAGCACAAAAATATTACAGGGGCCAAGGAGCTCACCCCGGCCTGCGACCTCGCCAGTCCATCCAGGACACGCGGGCTCCTCACTCAACACCAGCACAAAAATGTTACAGGGGCCAAGGAGCTCACCCCAGCCTGTGACCTCGCCAGTCCATCCAGGACACGCAGGCTCCTCACTCAACCCCAGCACAAAAATGTTACAGGGAACAAGGAGCTCACGCTGCCTGCGACCTCGCCAGTCCATCCAGGACACGCGGGCTCCTCAATCAACCCCAGCACAAAAATGTTACAGGGGCCAAGGAGCTCACCCCGGCCTGCGACCTCGCCAGTCCATCCAGGACACGCGGGCTCCTCACTCAACCCCAGCACAAAAATATTACAGGGGTCAAGGAGCTCACCCCGGCCTGTGACCTCACCAGTCCGTCCAGGACACGCGGGCTCCTCACTCAACCCCAGCACAAAAATATTACAGGGGCCAAGGAGCTCACCTCGGCCTGCGACCTCGCCAGTCCATCCAGGACACGCAGGCTCCTCACTCAACCCCAGCACAAAAATGTTACAGGGGCCAAGGAGCTCACCCTGGCCTGCGACCTCGCCAGTCCATCCAGGACACACGGGCTCCTCACTCAACCCCAGCACAAAAGTATTACAGGGGCCAAGGAGCTCACCCCGGCCTGCGACCTCGCCAGTCCATCCAGGACACGCGGGCTCCTCACTCAACCCCAGCACAAAAGTATTACAGGGGCCAAGGAGCTCACCCCGGCCTGCGACCTCGCCAGTCCATCCAGGACACGCAGGCTCCTCACTCAACCCCAGCACAAAAATGTTACAGGGGCCAAGAAGCTCACCCCGGCCTGCGACCTCGCCAGTCCATCCAGGACACGCAGGCTCCTCACTCAACCCCAGACAAAAGTATTACAGGGGCCAAGGAGCTCACCCCGGCCTGCGACCTCGCCAGTCCATCCAGGACACGCGGGCTCCTCACTCAACCCCAGCACAAAAATGTTACAGGGGCCAAGGAGCTCACCCCAGCCTGTGACCTCGCCAGTCTATCCAGGACACACGGGCTCCTCACTCAACCTCAGCACAAAAATGTTACAGGGGCCAAGGAGCTCACCCCGGCCTGCGACCTCGCCAGTCCATCCAGGACACGCGGGCTCCTCACTCAACCCCAGCACAAAAATGTTACAGGGGCCAAGGAGTTCACCCCGGCCTGCGACCTCGCCAGTCCATCCAGGACACGCGAGCTCCTCACTCAACCCCAGCACAAAAATGTTACAGGGGCCAAGGAGCTCACCCCGGCCTGCGACCTCGCCAGTCCATCCAGGACACGCAGGCTCCTCACTCAACCCCAGCACAAAAATGTTACAGGGGCCAAGGAGCTCACCCTGGCCTGTGACCTCGCCAGTCTATCCAGGACACACGGGCTCCTCACTCAACCTCAGCACAAAAATGTTACAGGGGCCAAGGAGCTCACCCCGGCCTGCGACCTCGCCAGTCCATCCAGGACACGCGGGCTCCTCACTCAACCCCAGCACAAAAATGTTACAGGGGCCAAGGAGTTCACCCCGGCCTGCGACCTCGCCAGTCCATCCAGGACACGCGAGCTCCTCACTCAACCCCAGCACAAAAATGTTACAGGGGCCAAGGAGCTCACCCCGGCCTGCGACCCTCGCCAGTCCATCCAGGACACGCAGGCTCCTCACTCAACCCCAGCACAAAAATGTTACAGGGGCCAAGGAGCTCACCCTGGCCTGCGACCTCGCCAGTCCATCCAGGACACACGGGCTCCTCACTCAACCCCAGCACAAAAATGTTACAGGGGCCAAGGAGTTTTGCCAACCTGTGACTTCGCCCCATCCCTTTAGAATCACAAGTTCCTGTCAGCCCAAGTGTTAGTCTTGCAGCCACTCACCAACAACAAAAACAAGAGGAAGAAAATCCAGGGGTTGAATCATTCTTAACTCATTTAGGACTTCCTTTCCACTGTTTCTTGTTTATTAGATACGATTTCAAGGTACCTGAATGACTCTCTCATATCCCGCATCTCTCTTCCTCTATCTACGTCTCATCTCATAGGTGCAGACACCGCACAGTGTCGCTATCTTTTTTGAAGGTACAACTTCCAGAATTGAACAGAATACTCCAGGCGATGTCTCACCCGGGATCTGCACATCTTTTATCCCTACCGGTTCTGCATCTTACACCCTGGCACCCCTCCAGCTCTGGCCGCCGCCGCCTTGTAACCTTAAGCTGGTCTAATAGCTGCACGCCCCAGCCCCATAACCTGTACAGCCCTGCTCTTATTCAGAGGACTGCCTGCGAGCTGGCTTTTCTCAGGGGGATTTCGTCTGTCCACCGCCGGCACATCCAGAACAGGCCAAAGTCTAGCACTGCTCCGACAAGGAGGAAGCGTGCGAGCGTTTGTGTCCCCCTCCAAGCCCTTCTGCACAAGGAGTCAGCCCCTTGGAAGGAAGTCTATGGCATTACGCAGGCTTCCGGTGTTTGGAGGGTCCTGGCGTGAGGCTGGCCCGTGAGATTCGGCTGCGCCATGGCCCTCCGCTTGCTCACGCTCAGGATTTCCTTGCTAGCCCAATCGGATCATGGATGGGAGAAACCAAAGCAACCCAAAAGCATAGCAGCGAAGCAAAGTCCGCCTGACACGAGCACAGACTGAGGAAGAAGGGCGTAGGAGAGCATGTCACGCTGTGCACCAGCCATGCCGAGAACCTCACCTTCGTCAAACCGAAGAATGCGGCGTGTGGTTTCCAGTTCCCCGTGTGGGAGCTTTTCTTCTGAGCTGGTTACGCAGGAGCTCACCGATGGGGGGGGGGGGGGCGGTCCCGCGCAGGAGGCTCCTAAATAAAGCGTGCAGCCTAGGGACGGGTCGCAGGGCGGTGGGATGGGCTGGCAACTCCTTCAGTGAAGGACGACAGAGGTGGATTAGTGGGGAGCCTCCTGTTCGAGGGACATTGGCAAAGGGGTTAGAAGGCCAAGTTTGCCTTTTTTTTTTTTTTTTTTTGCACATGACCCAGAGACCTGCATCAGAGTGGACACCCCCGAGGGAGCGGACGGAATGAGACGTGATCCATAAAAGCTTGAAGAGTGGCTTGAATGCTTGGCGGCAGAGATTCAGTGCACTCGTGCATCTGGGGTGCCACAAATGCGAAGGCGTGGAAGACGTCGGGAGGTGGAGAGCCGATGAGCAACGAGCAGGAGAGCGGCCTGGAGGATCATCGAGACGACAGGGCAGCGGCCGGGGCAATGCTGGGGTACGAGAAGAGAGAGGTATGTAAGTGAGGTCCCTGTGAGGATCCCTGCCGGGGCCTCAAAAAGGACAGAGCGGGACGGTTCAGAGAAAGGCAATCAAAATGGCAGGGGGGGGGGTACTGCACCAAAAGGCGTAAGCAAGGAGACCGGGGGTCCTAAATACGTCTACCCTACAGGAGAGGAGAGACAAAGAGGATGCGAGGGAAACAAAGGCAAAGCTTTCTCAACGGAAGCGAAGTTGTAGAACTGAGGGGGTCATAGCGTGACGCTCCAAGGGGGGGGACGGGGACGGGGACGGACGGGGGGAGACTCAAGAACAACGTCAGGAAATATTTTATTCACAGAAAAGGTGGTGGATGCCTGGAATGCCCTTCCAGAGAAGGCGGCGGCGGTGGAGACAGAAACGCTAGCGGAATATAAAAAAGAAAATGCATGTGACAAGCAGAGGGGATCCACAGTGGCAAGAGGACGGAAATGAAGTTTACTGGGGTAACCTGCACAGAGCGGCAGCTTCAACACAAAAGCAGCAGTGCTACGACTTCATCAGGGCTCAGAGCAAGACATGGAGAGGCCAACAGTGTGACCGTGATGGAGTTGGCCATGATTGGAAGACCAAGGGCTGCCTTTGGGAATTTTATATGCCCAGCTATCGAGACAAGATGAACCTCAGCTGGGTGGTCCTCGGTTACTGCTTTCAAAGCCCAATGGACAGTGGTCACTCCAGGCCCTCGCAGTGAGCGCAGCTTCCTTCTGTCAGATCACGGGCTCCTTCTCCAGGAGGTGGATGGGAGCACTGCTGTCTGCTCTGGGCTGCACTCGGGGCATCTCAGGAGAGGCAAAGGATGCCAGAAATTCCTTTCCTTGGCTTTCATGACCTGAAGGTAAAGTCGGCTGTTTCCTCTGCTCTCTTCAGTCTCTGCCAACAGATAAAATCAGAGAGCCCACACCGTCCAACCCAAATTCCGGCTGCTCACCGAGGGGCCGAGGCTATATCAAACGCGGAAAGCGGGCGCTGACTTTTCTTAATGCGTGCATGGCACCCACAAGGGGGGGGGGAGGGATGCCATGCTATAAACAAGTAAGGGGGTCGTGCTAGGGTCGCTTGCGCGACCTTCGTGCCTCCTTGCTAACGCGACCCCGCCGCGGCTGCCGGTCATGAAAACCGACGCCGGTAAACTCTGCTTTTTTCTGCACCTCGCCTGCTCCAGGCAGGCGTTAATATCCGAGAGCTAAATGAGCATCCGAGACGCACATTTATTTATTTTTTGCATTGGAGTGACTCAGTAAGAGCCTCATTCGCATGCATTTGCATGTGATGGGCGCTGTCGCATTCCCTCCGCATCGGACGCGCGTTAAATAGGGGCTGATCCCCCCATTGCATCAGCGTCCGGGTTATACAGAGCCGCTCGGCTGAGCGCAGACTATTGCATCAGCCCCCAAGGGTGCAGGCAGGGGACCCAGATCTCTGTCCTGTGGATGAAGAGGGAGAAAGGGTGGCAGAGGAGAAAGTGAGAACCTGTGCAAAAAGCCAGGTGGAAGTATAAAGCACCTGAATGCTGTCAAGCAAAGTCACATGTATGGAAAACCAAACAACAGTCTTTATTTATCCTGAGGCCTCCAATACACAGCTGCTCTTAACAAGAGAAAAAGGAAAAAACCCAGCAGCTTTCTGTATGCAGACGCTTCCCCCATTCCCCCGTTCAGGGTGTATGAAAAGAGGGAAAGGGAACATGCGGGCCGAGCGAAGCTCCGTCAGAGCGTGAAGACCCAGGAGCCTCCTACCCGCACCCTACGGGCCAGGCACCAGCGCTCCTCTCTCTCTGTGATGTCCCTCCACCCCACTTCCTGAAGGCGCATGAAAAGTAGATCCCTGGCAGAACGCCAGGCCACTTCACACTTTTCATTCAAAACTTGAGCCAGGCCTCCACTCCCCACTGGCGCGAGACTCCCACCTCCTGAAAATGCTCCTCTCTCGTTCCCCCCCCCCCCCCCCCCCCAGCCAACCCATGCCAGGGCGCGGGGTCCTTGCCAGCCTGGGGGACGGACGCCGCCCCCCACGGCGCATCTCTTAGGAGAGGCGGGCGTGGCGGCTGCCACCTCCGGGACAATAAATTCTGCAAACATCCTTTCCCATCTCATCACGGGAGGACCAGTCCCGCGCTGCGTTGATTTTTTGTTTTGTTTTTTTTACAAAGCTGTTCAGGACCGGCCTTCATTTTTCGCTTGGGAGAATCCAGTACATCCAAACTTGCCTTACTTCCAGCTGAGATTCACCAAAAAAAAAAAAAAGCTATGCTGGTGGCTTGCCGCCGAATATAAAGCTGCTTATTGAGGATTAGGGCGGCCACAAAGACGCCCTGTCCCAGGCTGCAAGCGGATGTCTAAGCTGCTGCTGCTGCCGCCGCCGCCTCTCTGCACGATGACATCACCGGCACAGGAATATTCCTTCCTGCTTGCCATGAATGGAGGAGTCTGTCTTTCCCCGAGAATATCAGATGACAGAGGAGCCTCCTACGTCGCCTGCAGGCCTCGGCTCTCTGGGGGCTACTGCGCTGATGGGATTCCACTCCTTTCCGACCAAGAATCGTTAAGAACTGCCCTACCCCCTCCCCCCCCCCCCCAGGTACCCTCGAGTCGCCGTCTGGTTCTCCCAATGCAGTTCACCGCAAAACTTAAATTATATCCAACAGTTCCAATTTAAGTCATTTTGATCCCCAGCAAAAATTCCGCATTACCTCCACTCGGTTTCTTACAGAAGGGGGCGCCGTAGAGCAGGAAGGCAGGATTGAGATGAAGTGAAAAGCTTGGGGGGAGAGGGTGTAGAAAGGGGAGAGGGAAGTCTTGAACTAGCAAGGGGACGCTGGGGGACACTGTGTGCGTCGCGGTCAGTGACGGCAGATAAAAACCAGTTACCCATCCGGTCTGCCCAGCTGCCTTCCTGCTACGCTGAATAAGTGAGCAAATCATTCCCCATATTCAAACCACCCCGGCACCCTCCAATGGGTCTTACCCTGACCTCTCAACCTCATTCTCGCCACCGTTCTCTACCTCTGTCCCAAGCAGGCCCAGCAATGTTAAGAGTTACCAGCATGGCCACTCCGCGCAGGTTACCCCAGCCTTCTTTGAAAGTCTAACAAAGCCATGCTGCAAATTTTAGGGTTACAGCCGTGTGTTCTGGGCTGGTTCTCTGCGCCTGCCTGCAAGCCTAAATCAGTCCCCATCCACCACAGTCTCCCCATTCGCTTACCCTGTCCCCTCACCAAGCAGAGGCTCAAGGCGTAGGCCTCAGCTGTGCAGGAGCAGGAGAAGGTGTAACCGCGGATGAGCATGAAATATCTCCCTACGAAAAACAGGAGAGGAAGGACTGGGGATCGCTGGCTTTCCCGCCCTGCTCTTAGCCTGGACCCTGCACTGGTGGGGTGGAAGCAGCTCTGGTCTTTGTCCTCCCCGCAGTTGGGTCTCACTGGATCCTCCTGATGGTCAGAACCAGCCCTGAACATGGAAATTAAATTCACGGATAAGGCCTCGCACTTTTTTTTTTGGCAGGTTATTCGTAAGGGCAGGCAGACTCTCTCTCTCCCCTGCAAGTACAGAAAATGAGCACCACATGCTTAACTGCTCCACTCAAGCTGGCAGAAGTAACTCAGAATGTTTCCTGGCAAACGTGAACAGCTGCTCTGAAAGCATTCCCAACTGCTGTGCTAGGAGCTGGGTCCAGATGTGGAGCGCTAAGCCCTGGATGCTCCTGAATGAACACATCCCGACGCCAGCCGGAAAACACCCGGCAGCGCAACGCTGCTGCCTGCCAGCTGGGGGCATGGCACGGTGCCCCTGGATGTGAAATCATCAGGGCAGGATTCCAGGGCCACCCTTCCAGTCTCAGAAAACTCAAAAAAAGACCAAACCGGGAGCATTTATAGCTGCTGGGGTCCCTTATCCCCCCCAGTGCCCAACATTCAGGCAGGCTCACTGCTAAAAGGACACAGAACATCCACCTGCCAACTCCAGCGGTCCGGGTAGCTGCCTGGCACCCGGCGATATGAAAATGCTGCTCTTTACTTTTCATCCACTCTCCGCGCTGGGCCTAACCTACTTCTGGTCAGACAAACGCACTCGAGAGCCACCGATCGGAAGGCGGGCTGTGCCCGGAGCTTATTATAGAGTGTAAAATGCCTCGGAGATGAAAATAACCCGGGGGCTTCCTGCCTCCTCCTGAATTTAAGATCTCGTGCATGGTCTTGTGGCGTACGTTCGTTTCACATGCCTGAAAAGTGCAGAATAACCTGAAACGAACGCAGGTGCAAAGCTGGAATGGGACACCCCCCCCCCCGGGTGAGAACAGTCTCCAAGCGCGTCAGCACCCACGAAGCAATCCGATGCAGTTGTCACGGAGGGAAAACGCTCCGAAGACAATTTCACGCTGTCTGACTTCCTCTAGGGTGCTGGACATCGCCGACCCTCCACGGCCTCCATCACTAGAGACATCAGAAGCTCCCCAACCAGGCGCCCCCCCCGCAAATCCTTGGCAGATGCGACGGTTTTTAAATGGCAGAAACATCTAGCAGCGAAGTTTGCATAAGGGGCTGCACGCCAGACTGCAGATCCGGAAAGAGGTGAAAGAGATTCCCACATATAACAGAAACCAGACCCAAGGGCAAAGGGCAAAGGGCAAAGGAGAGAACCATTACATAATGCTCTGTAAATATTATCCACTCGCTGTATATAAAGGTTGTAAACATCAATAAGCTCTTTACCAGAGTAGGCAGTGCTGCATTATATTTATTGGCCCTGTTGAGGTTACCTGGCTTTCATTCACCTTTTTTTTTTTTTTGTCATAGATTTCCAAAGATTTGGCTCCCACACGACTGGCATGGACCTGCTGCCAGGGGAAGATGCCCATCTGACCTGGGTGGGCAGTCGGCAGCCCATCTGAAGGCAGGACAGACCAGACACGCCCCGAGCTGCAGGGATACAGAGCCTGTCACCTCTAGGACTGGAGGGATCAGGGGATGGGTGCAGGGATACAGAACCTGTCACCTCTAGGACTGGAGGGATCAGGGGATGGGAGCAGGGATACAGAGCCTGTCACCTCTAGGACTGGAGGGATCAGGGGATGGGTGCAGGGATACAGAGCCTGTCACCTCTAGGACTGGAGGGATCAGGGGATGGGTGCAGGGATACAGAGCCTGTCACCTCTAGGACTGGAGGGATCAGGGGATGGGAGCAGGGATACATAGCCTGTCACCTCTAGGACTGGAGGGATCAGGGGATGGGAGCAGGGATACAGAGCCTGTCACCTCTAGGGACTGGAGGGATCAGGGGATGGATGCCAGGGATACAGAGCCTTTCACCTCTAGGACTGGAGGGATCAGGGGACGGGAGCAGGGATACAGAGCCTGTCACCTCTAGGACTGGAGGGCTCAGGGGATGGGTGCAGTGATACAGAGCCTGTCACCTCTAGGACTGGAGGGATCAGGGGATGGGAGCAGGGATACAGAGATACAGAGCCTGTCACCTCTAGGACTGGAGGGAGCAGGGATACAGAGCCTGTCACCTCTAGGACTGGAGGGCTCAGGGGATGGGAGCAGGGATACAGAGATACAGAGCCTGTCACCTCTAGGACTGGAGGGATCAGGGGATGGGAGCAGGGATACAGAGTCTGTCACCTCTAGGACTGGAGGGAGCAGGGGATGGGGAGCAGGGAGACAGAGCCTGTCACCTCTAGGACTGGAGGGATCAGGGGACGGGGAGCAGGGATACAGAGCCTGTCCCCTCTAGGACTGGAGGGCTCAGGGGATGGGAGCAGGGATACAGAGCCTGTCACCTCTAGGACTGGAGGGCTCAGGGGATGGGAGCAGGGATACAGAGCCTGTCACCTCTAGGACTGGAGGGCTCAGGGGATGGGTGCAGGGATACAGAGCCTGTCACCTCTAGGACTGGAGGGCTCAGGGGATGGGAGCAGGGATACAGAGCCTGTCACCTCTAGGACTGGAGGGATCAGGGGAGGGAGCAGGGATACAGAGCCTGTCACCTCTAGGACTGGAGGGCTCAGGGGATGGGAGCAGGATGCAGAGCCTGTCACCTCTAGGACTGGAGGGCTCAGGGGATGGGTGCAGGGATACAGAGCCTGTCACCTCTAGGACTGGAGGGCTCAGGGGATGGGAGCAGGGATACAGAGCCTGTCACCTCTGGGACTGGAGGGCTCAGGGGACGGGGGCAGGGATACAGAGCCTGTCACCCTCTAGGACTGGAGGGCTCAGGGATGGGAGCAGGGATACAGAGCCCGTCACCTCTAGGACTGGAGGGGATCAGGGGATGGGAGCAGGATACAGAGCCCGTCACCTCTGGGACTGGAGGGCTCAGGGGACGGGAGCAGGGATACAGAGCCTGTCACCTCTAGGACTGGAGGGATCAGGGGATGGGAGCAGGGATACAGAGCCCGTCACCTCTAGGACTGGAGGGATCAGGGGACGGGAGCAGGGATACAGAGCCCGTCACCTCTAGGACTGGAGGGCTCAGACGACGGGTGCAGGGATACAGAGCCTGTCACCTCTAGGACTGGAGGGATCAGGGGACGGGAGGCAGGGATACAGAGCCCGTACACCTCTAGGACTGGATGGGATCAGGGGATGGGAGCAGGGATACAGAGCCTGTCACCTCTAGGACTGGAAGGATCAGGGGATGGGAGCAGGGATACAGAGCCTGTCACCTCTAGGACTGGAGGGATCAGGGGATGGGGGCAGGGATACAGAGCCTGTCCACCTCTAGGACTGGAGGGATCAGGGGATGGGAGCAGGGGATACAGAGCCTGTCACCTCTAGGACTGGAGGGATCAGGGGATGGGAGCAGGGATACAGAGCCTGTCACCTCTAGGACTGGAGGGATCAGGGGATGGGGGCAGGGATACAGAGCCTGTCACCTCTAGGACTGGAGGGATCAGGGGATGGGACGCAGGGATACAGAGCCTGTCACCTCTAGGACTGGAGGGATCAGGGATGGGAGCAGGGATACAGAGCCTGTCACCTCTAGGACTGGGAGGATCAGGGGACGGGAGCAGGGATACAGAGCCTGTCACCTCTAGGACTGGAGGGATCAGGGGACGGGAGCAGGGATACAGAGCCCGTCACCTCTAGGACTGGAGGGATCAGGGGACGGGAGCAGGGATACAGAGCCCGTCACCTCTAGGACTGGAGGGCTCAGGCGACGGGTGCAGGGATACAGAGCCTGTCACCTCTAGGACTGGAGGGATCAGGGGACGGGAGCAGGGATACAGAGCCCGTCACCTCTAGGACTGGAGGGCTCAGAGGACGGGTGCAGGGATACAGAGTCTGTCACCTCTGGGACTGGAGGGCTCAGGGGACGGATGCCTCTTCCAACATGAACTTGAAAAGGATCGCTGCCAGTTTTGGAGCCAGTCTGGTGCTGGAAAGAATTACTCAGCCAGCTTCACAGGTTAAAACTGTCAGATCCACAGGAGCGCGAGTCCATGACTGTGCATGCCAGGTCTGCAGATACCAAGGCTGGGACTCCAATCTCATTACCAGCAAAAGACCCTTAGAGAGTTACTCTTCCTGGCTCTCTGCCACAGGGACCCACATGGTCATTTATTAAGGGAGATGAGGCTGCAAAAGTGAGGGGTGCGGTAATGATATTCCTAGCCAGAGTGGGAAGCCACGGCCCTATTCTCTTCTGCCACTTGGGCACTGCCCTACATAAATGGACAGAATGCAAATCCCTGTCCCGCGCCCCCACCCCCAGGACCCTGCTTCCACCACCGCTTTCGGTAAACTTGGTATAGACAAGGGCAGGGTGGGCAAGCCCGGTCCTCGAGAGCCACAAACAGGCCTGGTTCTCAGGACAGCCACAAACAATATGCATGAGATGAATCTGCATACATTTAGTACAAGAAAATTTATCTCCAGCATTTTGTCTGTGGCTATCCTGGAAACTAGTAGGGGGAGGGGCAGCAGGCTAGGTTTGGGAAACTCTGGTCTAGAGGTCCAACTGAATGCCTTTCCCATTATTTCTTTGCTGTAGTTAGACGATGCCTGCCAGTAGATTAAAATTGATTTAGTAATGGGGGGGGGGGGGGGGGGAGGCATAGGGAGACCTGCTAAAAGTAGAGTCATATTGGGTTTCTGAGTGCTTCTGCCCTCTTTCCGTCAAGCCTAGGAGTAGGCAACTCCAATCCTTGAATGCCACAAGCGGGTCAGGGTTTTCAGGATATCCACCAGGGCATGCAGCTCCATCTCAGGAATATTCACAGGCCTGGTGCCACCGGGTGTGCAAACTGTGAAATTGCACAGGGGGCCACCCAGTGGGCCGGTGTCGGGAGCAGGGAGAGGCCCGCAAGGCCGTCGGTGGACTTTACCTCACTGATCCCGGAAGAGGCCTGTGAGGCTGCCAGTGGACCCCATCTCACCTGCAGCCAAAGAAAGAAGAAGGATCCCCCGTTCTCCTACCGTGCCGGCATTCGCTTTCCAAAATACGTGCAGCTAGCACATTTTCAATGCTGATCTTGCGATGCACGAGAACAGCATAAAGGAAGTGCTAGCCTCGCATGTTTTAATTAGTGCATGGGCCAGCACATGAGGAAGAGCAGCAGAATGGCTCCCGGTGATGTGTGTGTGTGAATGGGTGCTGACTGGTGGATTGTGTGTATGGGAACCTGTCTGGAGGGTGAGTGTGTGTATGGGAACCTGTCTGGAGGGTGTGTGTATGTGTCTACATGGGAACCTGTCTGGGTGGGTGTGTGTGTGTGTGTGGGTATATGGGAACCTGTCTGGAGGGTGTGTGTGGGTATATGGGAACCTGTCTGGGTGGGTGTGTGTGTGTGTGTATATGGGAACCTGTCTGGGTGTGTGTGTGTGTGTGTATATGGGAACCTGTCTGGGTATGCGTGTGTGTGTGTATATGGGAACCTGTCTGGGTGGGTGTGTGTGTGGGAATATGGGAACCTGTCTGGGTGGGTGTGTGTGTGTGTGTATATGGGAACCTGTCTGGGTGTGTGTGTGTGTGTGTATATGGGAACCTGTCTGGGTGTGTGTGTGTGTGTGTATATATGGGAACGTGTCTGTGTATGTGTGTGTGTATATGGGAACCTGTCTGGAGGGGGTGTGTGTGTGTGTGTGTGTGTGTGTGTATATGGGAACCTATCTGGGTGTGGGTGTGTGTGTGTGTGTGTATGGGAACCTGTCTGGGTGTGTGTGTGTGTGTGTGTGTCTATATGGGAAACTGTCTGGGTGTGTGTGTGTGTGTGTTTGTATATGGGAACCTGTCTGGGTGTGTGTGTGTGTGTGTATATGGGAACCTGTCTGGGTGTGTGTGTGTGTGCTATGGGAACCTGTCTGGGTATGTGTGTGTGTATATGGAACCTGTCTGGTATGTGTGTGTGTATATGGGAACCTGTCTGGGTGTGTGTGTGTGTGTGTATGGGAACCTGTCTGGGTGTGTGTGTGTGTGTGTGTGTCTATATGGGAACCTGTCTGGGGTGTGTGTGTGTGTGTGTATATGGGAACCTGTCTGGAGGGTGTGTGTGTGTGTGTGTATATGGGAACCTGTCTGGAGGGTGTGTGTGTGTATATGGGAACCTGTCTGGGTGTGTGTGTGTGTGTGTATATGGGAACCTGTCTGGAGGGTGTGTGTGTGTGTGTATATGGGAACCTGTCTGGAGGGTGGGTGTGTGGGTATATGGGAACCTGTCTGGGTGTGTGTGTGTGTGTGTGTATATGGGAACCTGTCTGGGTGTGTGTGTGTGTGTGTATATATATATGGGAACCTGTCTGGAGGGTGTGAGTGTGTCTATATGGGAAGCTGTCTGGAGGGGGGTTCCTTTCTATCTATTATGGTTAACCCTGTCTGGGAGGGGGTATTGTGTGTGTGTATATGGGAACTTGTCTGGACGGGTGTGTGATTTCTGTGTGCATGAGAACCTGACTGGGAGGTGTGTGGGAGGTATGTGTAGGAAAATTAGTGCTGCCTCACTAATCCATGCCTTACTTAGGATGACTGGAAATAAAATGTTTCCAGGTATGGAGAGCGGTGAATTTTCCATCCTTATTAGTTTAACTTAGTGGATGTCTATGTCTTCCTTTTTGAAATAATTTATTGTTATCTGGGAAATTTTTAAAATTTTTGTATGAGCCATTAATTATTGGATGTTATTCTGTTCCTTAGATCATTACAAAAAGAATATTTCCAAGTATGATTTTGCTAATATGATGGATTTTCTATTCCTGATTTTATTGCTTGATGAATGATTTATGAGGACTGGTGATGTTTCTGATTCTCCCTTGCTGCACTGGCACTGCATACACGAGTCGGCTTATTGCGACTTGCAGTTTCTGGCTTCAGTTTTTGATAATAGTCTCTTTATTCTTGAATTTGATGAGTGAGTCTGTGTTCTGCATGTTTAATTGAGGTGGGGTATTCTGTGTTAAAAAAAAAAAATGAGGGAGGCAGGCCACACAGTAATTATTTACACAGGGCAGCAAAAATGCTAGCACTGGCCCTGAATACTCAGTGTGGATATCTGGAAAACCCGACTGCAGCTGCCTACTCCTGCTTTCACATCTGTAAAGGCCGTAACCGTGCTTGTGAAGAACTCTGTTTTACGAGGATCGTGGTGGCTGCCCTACGCTGCAGTGGATTTGCTCATGCTTTGCTAAGCTCTGTAGCAAAGCCTGCTGTCAGTCCCTTCCTAACCGTCTAGTAATTGGTGGCTCGGCACTGAAGGTGTATGGGATAATCTTATAACCAGCAGCGCTGCATCAAGGCATCATGCAGCGTGCAGGTTAAGTCCTGGGCACAATGCACCCAATTTTGAAGTGACAGAATCTTGTTCTCTTGGCTTCGGGGTTCTCTAGACAAGATCGGTAAAGCCTGACAATCTAAGCACAGGCGTATTTCTTCTGCTTCTCACTGGGGGACGTGCTCCTATTCCTAATTTTCCGCAGCTGCACTAGTTTACTGTCCTTAGCTTTGCTTGCACTTCATTACCTGAATGGTGTCTGGGGGCTAGGCTAGGACTTCTCTTGTTGCCCTGGGGATGGGAAACAGCTGTTGCGCTGACCTGAACTGCTCCAGAGCACCCCTGTCAGCACTGCCTTATCAGTGTGAACACACACACATCTGTTTCCTCCACTTCCTGCCGCTTTTCTTATCACTAGGAAGAGGAGGAGGATCCAGGTCTTGAGTACTTCAGGGGTCCCCTGCGCCTGCTCCTTACTGCCAGGAAACCTGACCCCTCTGGAGAAGAACCCCACCCCCAACATATCTTGATAGAGTAAGGGAGGGCCCTCTGCCCCTCTCCCGGTCTTGCCTCTTTCCTGCACAACTCCTCAGCTACATGAATGGCCGAATATCTAAAGGCACCTGGCCCACAGCATTTATCTCTCAAACTGTAAACAAAACCAAGCTCTTTGGGCTTGCCCAGGTGGGGCTGAGGCGGGGGGGGGGGGGGGGGGGGAGGCAGTATTTGGGCTGGCCCCAGTGGTGGGGGAGGGGAAAGGAGGATATTTGGCCTGAGCCCCCAGAAGGGAGAGGGAGGAAAAGGAGAATATTTGGGCTGGACATAGTGTGAGGGGGGGGGGAGGAAGATATTAGGGCTGGCCCCAGTGAGACTGTGGAGTGGAGGGAAGGAGGATGTGTGTCTCAGTCCTGCACCCCCTTTACTCCTGTGCGTAACTTTTCACACACCTCCAGGTTCCGCCCAATTCCTGACTTTTATGAAACATCACTTGAAGCTGAACTTGTGACACCTCTTGGGCATCCTCTATGGAAAGGCGTGATATAAATCTCATGAAATAAATAGAATACATTCTAGCCTCCGATCTGCCCTTATTATAAATGGGTACAGAGCACAGGACTGTAAACTGTAGAACAGAAATGAGAAACACGAGGCCCACCCGGGAGCCTGTGGACTGCCATTTGAAGGACTTGGGTTTGGTTCCTGGGTCAGTCTTCTGTCTCCTAGGGGCAGGAGGGAGAGAGTCTCTGACGTCACCTAGCCTTAGGTTTCACGGAAGATTGGTTCACGAAGGAAGCACAGTTTGTGGCCCCTGGCTGAGCACCATCCCTGCGGTGGCTGGGATAAACTAGGGAGATTATTGAAAAACGGGGGGGAGAAATCGAGGGCAGTTGCAAATTAATTTTCATAGGCTGAGCTGAAAGGTGCAAGAGGCGAGTGCCGGGCAGATCAGAGCACACAGAGGTGCTAATCCTGCCTGGGTCGGCTCTCACTCACAGTTCTGAAATTGCCAGCATAGTCAGCAAGGCCGGGGAGCCTCCCCCTTTCCTCACCTGCTCCGTAGCGCGGAGATCACTTTAACACCCAGCTTTCTCTCTGTACCTGTAAGGTGCACACTGCTCCAGGCCTGGCGTAATTGGTTACTTCCTTATTCATTTCCCCCCTGCCCTCTGCTTTTCTCTATCCCTCAGAGCCTGTCCCATACTGGTCTTACCTCCACCCACTTCCCCTAGGAGGACTACTTCAGCCATCTGCCAGCCTGCCAGAGAAGAAACATTTCCCTGCCTTACTTCTTTTGGCCTCACACTATGGGCGCTTGTTTCAGAGCTTCCTCTCCACCAATGAATGCTTGACGGAAGCACAGCGTGTCTACCTCTGGGATAGTTGAATGTCTCCAGTGTAACCCCCCTCTCCTTCAGCTATGGTATATTCCACATTTACAGACATGGCTCTGTATTATTTTGATAGGCAGCCTCTAGACTGATTATTCTGTCAACATTGTTTTGGAGGTGCGGCCTCCAAAACTGGAGTTAATGCTCCAAAGTCTCACCAATGACCTTGTACAGAGACATTCTCACTTCTTTTTTCAAACTATTAATCACTCTCCCTTTGCACTCTAGCATGCTCTGGCCCCTTTCTTCTCGTATTGCTGGGCAATGCAGATATTATCAGATATCACCCTGAGCTCTCTATCCTGACTAGTGCACATCAGCTTCTGCTCTCTTGGCTTTTTCTGGCCCAAGTGTACAACTGCACTAGTTTGCATTACATTTTAAATCACTCCTCATTTTTCCACTCCATCTGGAACAACAACCCAAGTTCAGATCTTAGCATCAACAACAACAACAACAAAACCCTTTCTTATCAGCCTGTCTACAATATAACTAAAAATATTTAACAGAAAGGGACCTAGGAGTGAACCCTCAAGCATGACCCTCATGGCTCCCCTCCCACTTTTCTTGGGTGAACTCCATTTTTCACTACCCTCTCCTGTCTATTGCTCAGTTTCTAGACCACCTTCTCACCTCTGGATGCACCCCCAGGCTGCTCTGAGGCCATACTGAAATCCAAGTATACTACATCTAGCATTCATGCCTGATAAGAGTTCTTTGGTCTCCAGTCTACAGCTATATCTATTTATAAATACATACATTTCGGTAACCCGGGTCTCTAATTTATACAGATTCGCTGTGGGATCATTAGGCATCAGGTCCAGGATTGCTACCCAGGAATGTAAGTTTCTTCCTGCTCTTTATCATAAACCCCACGTGAAAAGTATGAACACAAAATGCACAAACAAGTAAACTCAGAAGCAGATTTAAAAACGACAGGGGGTGAAATAATGCAAGCTGCCTACCTAACTGCTAAGAAACAATATCAAGGGGTGAAACTAAGCAAAGACAACCTGAGATTTTGAAGCCGGCTTTCGAAAGGCAGCACCTGCCACCTCTGCAGCAAGTTGAAGGCTATCCCGTCCCGTCCTGTCCACTTCCAGCCTCAAGTTCTTTGCTCGTTTAATACAAATAAAGAAAAGCTCTAAAGGCAGGCGTGACATACAAACAGGAAACATTTTTCGTGAACAGGGAGCAGCTTCACAGTTCCCCGGTGCTAAAGATCCCCCCCACCCCGTGGCTCCCTACCAGCACTCACTGCGCGACTCTCTGCGCTCACTCTTAGCCGCGTAAGAGACGTCCCGGGAAAGAGCCTCGGAGCCACGCGCTCAGGCACCCGCAATCGCTCCCCGGCGGCCGGACTGCCGCCAGGCGCATGCGCACCGCCAAAGGAACCTCCCCGCCCGGGCCTGGGCGCGCGAAGGGCTTTTCCGCTGGGAGGGGGGATGAAGCCGCCCTCCCGCCCGGGAGTTGCCGCGGAAAGGAAAGGGGTGGGGAGGGTTAGGAGCCAAACCCCGAAGCACGTTGCCGAGGCTCCTTCCCGTCGCCTGCTTCCGCCCGCCCGCGCGCCTTACCTTGTGGCTAGCAGCGGTGGGCGAGGAGCTCGCCGAGAGTCCGCCCTGGGCCACCTTCTCGCCGCTCCGCAGCGCCGCCCTGCAGTCCGCGCACGCCCCCACGATCAGCTCCTTCCCGTCGTCGGCCAGCAGCGTGTCGGGCACCCGGGGGCCGTGCAGGAAGACGGGGAGCCGCGCCACCCGCACCGCCTTCAAGCCCAGGCGCCTCTCGCGCTCCTGCCGGCAGAAGAAGCAGACGAAGGTTTGCAGCTTGTAGCGCCGGGCCCAGGGCGGGCAGGACCGCGGGCCGCCCCCCGCTTCCTGCCGGCACCACTGGGCCAGAAGGTCCTGGGAGCAGAGGGCGCAGGCGACCACGGAGCCCGCCGAGTCCGGGGGCCGGGCCCGCAGGGCGGGCGGGTAGGAGGCGAGGAAGGGGAAGAAGGGCTCCGGATCTCCGCGGCGGCTGGGGGGCCGGACGCTCAGCTGCCCCCCTTCGCCCGCCGCCAGCTCGGCCCCGCAGATGTAGCAGATGGGGCCCTGGCCCGCGGCGGCGGCGCCTGGATCGGAGACGGGGCCGAACAGCTGCTGGTAGCGGCCCAGGAAGAAGCGGGGCGAGGCAATGAGCTCCTCGCTCTGGCCGGCTCGGTAGGCGGCCCAGACGTCCTCCAGCACCCCGGAGCAGCGGCTGCAGCAGCGGGCCTCCCCCCGCTCACTCAGAGCCCGGGCCTCCGGGGGCAGGGGCAGCGAGCCCAGGAAGGGGAAGTGCATGGCGATGGCCGGGGCGCGGCCGTGCGGCAGCTGGGAGGCGATGAGCCGGCCGCCCGGGCCACAGTCCTGGCCGCACAGGTAGCAGGCGTCGGGAGGGCCCTGGCCGTCGCTCCTCCGGGGCACCGCGTAGAGGCGCTGCGGGACGGGCACGCCGGCCGCCTGGAAGCCCTGCCACTGGCCCAGGAGCGAGGAGGCGCAGCCGGGGCAGAGCAGCGCGCCGCCGGCCGGACTGATGGGCAGGGCCCCCGGGGGAGGCTCGTGCAGCCAGAGGAAGGGGAAGAAGGGCCGCGGGCCGCCGCCGGGCCGCTCCTGCTTCTGCACGTGGACGAGGCGGCGGCGGCCCGGGGCCAGCTGGCGGCCACAGACGTAGCAGAGCGGCGCCCGCCGGCTCTCGTCCCGCTCCTCGTCGCTGCTGAGGTGGATCTCGCTGTCCTCGTCCGAGAAGGCCCCCGGGGGGCGGCGGCGGCTCCGCTCCGAGCCGCTCGGGCTGCTGCTGCCGGCGGGCGGGTCCTGGTCGGAGAGGGAGGAGAGGTCGGAGTCGGGCGGCCCCGGGCTGGGGCTGCGGTTCCAGTCGGGGGCGGCCCGGCGGGGGTCGCCGCCGCCGCGGTGCGGCCGCTTCAGCCAGTACATGCGCTTGTCCAGCGGCGTGCGGCTGCGCTCGAAGGCCCCCCACTGCTCGGCCAGGAAGCGCTGGCACACGGCGCAGGCCGTCACGCAGCCCTCCGGGCCCGGCTCCCGGGCGCCCGGCGCCGGCTCCTGCTGCTGCAGGAAGGGGAAGAAGGGCGGCGGCGGGCTCCCCGTGGCGCCCGGCCCCGGCCGCCGCACGTGCAGCCGCAGCTCCCGGCCCCGGCTCATGGCCCCGCCGCAGATGAAGCAGTGCAGCGGCGGCGGCGGCGGCGGCTCCTCGCCGGGCGCGATGGCGGCCATGAGCCGCTGCTTGCGGGACATCGGGGCGCTCTCCGGCTCGCTCATGCTCGCTCGCTCGCTCGCTTTCTATGAGCACATGGAGCTGTTTGAGAGATTTGGGGGGGGGGGGGAGGAGGGGGCGGTGTCTTCTCCTTCTACAGAAAATCCCCAAAGTCCGTACAAAGTCCCATCCTCGGTGATCGCCCGGAATGGAAGGGAGCGGGGCAGGAGGAGGAGGGGACGGAGCCTTGGGCTGCCCAAAATACAACTTTTCCAAGTCCTCCTGCGGCTGTTTGTTTGGGATCAGGGGCTCCGGCGTTGTGTGCAGCCTGGGCTTCCCCTGCAGAGGTGGAGCTGGCGCCAGCCCCCCTATCCCTCCCGCCCCCTATCCCTCCCATCGGCTGCAGCCTCTTCCTCTCAGCCACAGCCTGCGACTGCCCCTGTTAGAAGCCGGGGGAGGGGGGAGTGCACGAGCCTCTTCTCCCCATGTCCCCGTCTGTGTTGCTGGCGGATCGGACCCTCGGCACAGGACTCCGTGCAGCTCAACCTGTGCGGGGAAAAAAAAAAAACAAGTTGACTTATTTTGGGCCAAAAAGGGGTAATACCAGAAGGGGAAGCGGCAAAGCTAGGACAGGGACGACCTTGGTATTTTAAGCAGCATTGGTAGATTTGAAACTTCCCGCCCCTGTGGGGGTAGCAGGGTACTTTACTATTTCTGCAACCTATTACTCGCTAATATGTACCACTGGTACTTTGCGGGAGTTGGTGCATAAATATGCAATAGAAAAATAAAAATATAATGCAAAAACAAGAATTAATGAGTAAAGAAATAAAAAAATTCACAAAGTTAATAATCAAGTGCCGGCCCTTGTGAGATCTTAGAAGTGAAAGTAGATTGGCTCCACCCTGGGGATTGGGGGAGGAGGGGTCTCAATCAGTCTTGCTATACTGGAAGTGCCCCACACACCAAACGTTTTCTGAGGCAAACGCAGCAAGTGCACAGTCAAAGTCAAATAATCAAAGCTACGTTTTAATATAGAAAGTAATTAGATGCTGGCCTAGTTAACTAAATAGCGTAACAAAGTGCTCCTCTGCTTATACCATGCCCTCTCTCTTTAATAATTAGTAGCTGGTTCCTGTACAAACGCTGGCCTTAGATTTTTTATTTTTTTTTTGGAGTATTGTGTCAATGGTATGGGAGTGCAAAGAGCAGAATTTAGTCTCAGACTTGTTTTACAATTGGGTAGTCCATGCTCTCAAATCATCCTGTTCCAATAGTTTAGTAGGAAATCACTGACTGTATACTTATTCTTTCCAGCTGTTCCGAGTCAGAAACTGTATAACAAGATTTCAAACAAGCACATTAAATTTGTGTATTGTGGGGACTAACATTGAAACCATGGCTTTTGTACTGTTTTTTTTTAAAGAGTTTTCTGGTTTAAATGGAATATTTATTTCATCAACCAGGAAAAAAATATTGCTGGCCAGAGTTTTTCATGTAGCTTTTTTTTTTTTTCTTCTTATAGGTCAGGCTTGAAATCTTGTGGAGGGCTCTTTATGTAACTGTGGACATCAGGTCACTCCATTGTTTCAGCTACAAACTCAATGTCTCATTTGCTAAACATTTTTTCCAGTAGACACAAAAAAATCAGTAAATCACGTCCTTAGATTGTGAGGTCTCTGCGGACAAGAAAATACTTGCGCTGTATATAATATAACTGCCTTGAGCTACCAGTAAAAGGCCTTAGCTTAATCTAACTGAAGAAAATACATACAATATACAAAATATATCCAAAGTTTAAAAGAGCTGGAATTTAAGGGAAGGATGAGGATCTTCAGGGTCGTAGAACATACTGTCCGCTTTCTTTCACATTGTGAATTCTCCCTCACCCCTAGGAGCAGCAGGATAGAAAAGTTGGTATAAATAAAATTCCTTGGAAAGCTAGGATCCTAAGGCAGCAAGGGCCAGACTGGGAGGTGAGGGTGAAGCAGGGGAAATGGGACTGGATGTTAGTTTGTCTGTCAAAGCAAAGGAGAGATGCCCATTTCAATAGAAAAATCATCCAGGAAAGGGCCTTCACACTTTTTTTTTTCTTTAGTGACCCTAAATAAGCCTTTACAGGAAGTAAATTGAATGCTTAGTACAAGTCTAAGTGCAACAGGTAGGAGAATCCCCTTCCTCAAAGAGCTTATTAGACAAATGAAGGAAGTATGCAAAACAGAACAGGAAAAACAGTGAAAAAATCAAAACATTTTTCACCAAACAAACATGAAGAAACACAAGGGTGACCTTTGTAAAACGACAAGGTCTTTAATGTAGGAGGCTAGCACTACTAGATAGCACTATATACAGGAAAGTAAACTGTAGCAGAATGGGAAATGCATAGAAATAAAGATTAAACAATATAGGAGAGGCCTTTTAATTGGACTAACTTGAAACATTTCTTGGTTACCTTGCTGAAGCTGATACTGCTTTCTGCTGCTCTGAAAACTGGAAGGGAATGTGGAACGCAAGTCAAGAAATGTATTGGGTTAATCCAATAAAAAGGTGCTAGCTTATATTAGTTTTGTTTGTGAATGTTTATTTCAGTGCATTCAAGTCAACTAACACGGCAATCGCACTGCTTACTCCAACAAATAAAACACGTTGCTTTTTATGACCTGCTGCCTCCTGGCATTCAGGCCCCCTCTTACTGGTTGGAGGCTGAGGCTGCAGTGATACCTAAAAGCCAGCAGGGGGCGTGCCCCTGCACGCCCAACTCTCAGAGAGCATCCAATACGTTGCTATTTATTATTCTCCGGCTTGACTGTTCTCACAATCTGATCAACCGCAGGGCTAAGGAGAGGATGTAGGATCCTCAGTTTCGGTTGGGGGTTTTTTTTTCCCCTCTGTTCCCATCTCTAAAACAATCCTAATGTCTTAAGCAAGTAAGAGTTTTCCACTCACCCTCCCTCCGTCCAAACTTCAAGCCAGGAGGTGCGCGATGTGAAACTGAACGCGGTTTACAGGAGGCGCCCATCCTTCCTCTGAGCTGCACCGTGACCTCCTCCCAGATAAAAGATAACATCTTAAGTGTTCGCTTGCCCCTGGCAGTGTAAGGTAGCTGCCTGGAGCAGCGCTCCTTCCACCCCCATCGGCGGAATCACTGACTGTCCTGAAAGGAGCGCTGCCTGTCAAGGGCATCTGTCATCGGCGCAAACTGCTAACCAGGGGTCACTCATCAATATTAACGTCCAGTGAAAGGGAGACGGCAGGCTGCGTAGGTGTGAAACCAAAGAGGCCACTGTACCCCGCGGGGAGCAGGGAGATTTAAGGCAGCCCTGCTAGCCAGATTGCTCAATACATTTTGGCCTTCCTCCTGAGAATATTTAATTAAAATATATATATATATATATTAATGCGTTTTAAATAAAAGAGGTGCGCCTTTTAATATGGCTGCCCCCTTCCTCTCACTTACAAATCTCTGGACCCTAGTGCACTTTTCAGCTGTTTGCCCTGCATTCCTACTTTTCCTGCCTCAGTGTGATATTTTGCCCGCGGTGCTGAGTTTGATGAGGATCAGCACAGCGGTGCCCTGATTTACCATGTCACAACTGGCATGAGTGCCTTCAGCAGCAAAAGTTGTCAAAATGTTTCAACACTTGGCAGCAAGCAAATGGGATGCACCTAGGCCTGAGGTCTTGAATCCCAAACAGGGCTCCACTTATCACGGGAGGGAGAAAGGTGGCGAGAGTGCCGATTACTTTTCCCTGCTGACTCGGAATCTGCCCCGTGTCTTTCCTGGGCAGACCTATTAGCAAGGAAAACAGAAGAATGCTTGAAGGCAGTTTCCAAATCCCGCACCCACCTGTCACTCCCCCCTAAGCAGGGAGGCAAGCTTTTTCCATCCAGCTGCAAAGCCCAGCTGTCCCTGTCACCTGACACTGCCCACTCAGGAATAATGGGCACAGAGAATTCAGCGCCATCTGGGACACAGGTTGGCAGCTTTGGTGCATCCCTTCTCGTGCTCAGCTTTCCTCGGGTTTGCCTGTGTTTCCAAATTGACTTTATATATATATATATATACCCGCAGACTGCTCTCTGCTTCCCTCGCTCTCTCGGCTGCCCTCTATCCCACCCTTCAGTATTAAATTAATTTGCCACGAGAAATTCTGAGTACAAAGCCAGCAAATGGTACTTTCCTTTTGGCCTGGACTTCCACCTCCCATCATCTCATGGGCCCTTTCTTGGAGCTCGTGTCCTTCCAGCTAATCTTCAGAACTCTTTTCTAACACCAGGCATCAGATGCTGTATTTCCTTTCTGATCTCTCGAATCTAAGTTCGTTTCACTTCTGCATCTTACCATTGAGGCGTCTGTGTTCAGGAGCCGTTCTCTAGCCTTAAATCTGAATTCCTCCCAAGAAACTCGCAGTCCCAAAATCATTTTTAGCTTTCTCAACTCTCCATTTTACGTCTGTTAGACATTTTCCATCTTCTGGGATCCAGCCACCTCAATATTTGTATTCCTTTCCTTCATTTGTGCCAGTTTTGCTCCATCGGCAAATATTTTCATGGTATTTGTTATTCTTTTAAGATTATTTGTTTCATTCTGTTTAGGCTTTTTGACTGTCCAGTTTAACTAAAAGTACTCCTGGTACACTCACACCCAAGTGAGCCCCTCAGCCGTGCAGGGATCCATTTCACTGGGATCTATAGAGAAAGCTTGGGGCATGTGCAAAACCCACCTAAGGGTAGTGCTGCATACATATGTCTGTGTATTCTTTTAACTGGGTATCATAATTTATGACTTCTTGGTATTCTAACTCATTTTCTAGATCTTACAGGTTGTATGTGCGTAATCCATTTCCTGTAGTTCTTCCTTAGGCGCAGTAGTACTGCATCAACATATCAAATGTTCATCAGCTGGATGCTTTTGAAGTTTGTCTTTACATAGAGAATTATGCTCTTACAATTGATTTCTTCTCTACTCCCACTCCCTGTAGCCCAGAGAGAATTTGTGTTCCCTATTCTTGGTGGCTAAGTATTTTTAATTTATTTTTTTTTTAAGTATTTTAATCAGCTCTGTAGCTCTTTTAATATGCTTTGAATCTGGTTACTCCACCAGTAAGGACAGTTGTCCTCCTATCCTGTTCAAACCACGCAGCAAACCAGCCCTCACAATTAGTCATGTATCAATTGGAAGAACAAGATCTGGAAACTAAAAAAAAAAAAAAAAGAGAGAGAGAGATCTAGGAGTACTTATCTCTTATGACCTGAAAGTAGCAATCAAGTAATGAAGCATCAGGGAATGCTAGTGGCAGAGGTATCAGCAGCAGAAAAAAAGGAGGTAATATTGCCCTTGTATTGGTCAAAAATGAGGCACCAGCTTGAGTTGTGGTCAGTTTTGGATGCCATACCTTTGTAAATGCAATATTCAAAAACTGAAATATTGTATGGTAGATCTGATAACTCAATGTAATGAAAAACCCACACACTCCGGAAACTTAAATATAAAAAGTGGAATTACCTCATATATACAGGTGTTATTTTTATGCCGTGTGACAAGCAAAACCCCATTCACTTATTTATAAGGGTGCCATATCTGCATCATTAAAGTGATTTTACCACCTTTAACTATAATCATTGGGTTCCACTTTTTTGATTTTAAACATAATATAATGCCACTATTTTATTGCGCTCTATTAGAGAAATAAAAAAACCTCTTATCTCAAGAATTGCAGTGCTTCCACAAACACACTTTGAGCTGGTTTCATAGCACACGGCCCGACACGGCTCGCGTTTCGCGACCTTCCTCAGGGGCCTTAAACATGCATTGACCAACCACTAGGGAAAAAGCATATAAATATTAAAAACTTTTAGCACCCTTTCCCAAGCGTTCTTTAATATACAGACCCCATTACCTATGTGTCTGTATGCCAATTATTTCACCCACATTCTACACGTGGCCATGAGCGTTTCCAAGGAATCCACCCTTTATACCCCTACTTAGAATTGACTTTCAGCGAATCACAGTCTATCTGTATGGAACCAATGGCCGTCAGTTTGTTTCAAGCTGACGTCATCCACTCAATACTGTCATTCATCCCATACGGGGGTTGAGATGATATGGTATAGATCCACCGTTGTTCCTTATAATTTAAAAGTGAACTTGTTTCTCCTCCCTGTTTGGATTGTTGAATTATTTCCAAAATTGTCCATTTCAGATGTTCAAAGAGATGTTCAAATCGTAAACAATGCTTCACCATAGGGGCTTCTAAGTTTTGACAGCGCAAGCCGCTCCGATGCTCCCAAAGGCGAATTTTAACTGCTCTGGATGTCCATCCAATATACAGTAGGGGGGCAAGGACACTGTATGAGGTAGATCACATTAGATGAATTACAATCGGTATGATGTTTCTTATAAATACTAACCGGTAATGGGATGCTGCCATTGATCTCCTTGGATGGTTTATGAACACATATCACATTGGCCACAGGAGATAGGAGCGCAATAAAATAGTGGCATTATATTATATTTAAAATAAAAAAAAGTGGAACCCAATGACTATAGTTAAAGGTGGGAAAATCACTTTAATGATGCAGATGTGGCACCCTTATAAATACCTTCGTAAAGACAACTTAGTGGTGGAAGCAGTTCAAAAAAGGCCTTATATGAAAATCATATAAGGCCTGCAACACAAGCTCTACAAAGAGGCTTAAGACATATTATACGACTGGAGAAAAGAAGGAATGGTGAGAGATGATAGAAAGATGAAAATTATCATTGACAGGCTTCAATAAAGTATGGGATGCTGAAACGTTACGTAGAGCTGGACACTAAAGGAACAGGGGTCCTGATCTGAAGGTGCAGCAAGGAAGGTTACAAGCAATTATGAAACCAATACTTCTTTAGTGAGACGGTGGTAAATGCCTGAAGAGGTGAAAACCGGCACTGTGACAGACTTCAAGCACGCCTGGGACAGACCTAGAGGACGGGGGTAAGAATAAAGCGAGGAGATCATATTATTGCGCACAGCCTACCCGTCATTTCCTGGAGAGCAGAGGCAAGGGGAGAGGTGATGTGGAGAAAACAAGATACAGATAAGCACAAGCTAGGATAACCAGGTGGGAACAAGCAGGCTACAACGCCCCATAAACCAAATGGGTCAATACCAGCAGTTGGTGGTGGCCAGTGAGTCCAGGGGGGGGTTACAGGTAGCCAGGTAATAGCCTCACTAGTTTTTGTAGCTCTTTAAATTCTTAAACAAGCTTGGTGGTAAAACATGGGAACTGGGAGTGGTGTTGGATTAAGCATGGGATCTTGTACATTCATCTACTTGTTATTACAGAGAAGGAACCAGAACGACCGATAAGCAGGGTTATCCTACAATTAGTCAAGCTTCTATGGCTGGCAGCCTTAGCAGTATAGACCAAAATTACTGGGCAGCCTGGGTGACTTGATTGGTCTTAATCTGCTGTCATCCACTGCTGCCAACTAAAGAAAACTAATATTTTACACTCTCTCTTCCGCTGTGTCCTTGTCGCAAGTCAGTAAACAAAGTGTGCAAAGGAATTTACAGATTCAGAGGAATTTTGTAGGAGCGATGAGGTGAAGGCTTCTCCTGTGGGCCCCTGAAAAACGGGCCTGGGACCACTATCTCATGTGAACTAGTAACCTGGACTCTAATGCTGTGCTCAGGCCCCATGAGCCATCCAGAATTAGCAAAATACAATCACTGCCTTTAGCCAGCTAAAGGAAACCTTGCATTCTCTGCCACAGCGACTCTCAACTCCTCCCCAACAAAGAGCACATCATATTTTGACATAAGTCGTCATGATAAATAAAATATGATGACAGGTAAGAAAAGATATTAAGGATCAGAAAGTAGGTCGCATTAGGCAAGAAAGGGGGTGCTTACACAGGTACATTGGACTGTACTTCAGGGACTGGGTGTGTTTTCCAGTACTAAGAGTCTCCCTGTTTATGGTGAAGCAATAAATAGTGCATGGTGTCCCAGAGCCCCACGCCGCCTTCTGAGGTTATTCCTGGCTGACTGCACCGGGGACACTTGCAGCCTGGCCCCCATCTCTCCTCCCAAGTGGTGCCAGTGTGGCTGCCAGGAAGAACCCATCTCAAAAGGTGGAGCATTGGCTACTCACCAAAATATACTTTGATGACTGTAGTTTGATATGAAAAAGAGGCTTCAGTTCTAAAAAGAAATCCTTGGGATGGAAAGAATCTCTAAAGCACTGGTTTGAAGGAGAAAGTTCTGGTACTTGTGGTGACAGCATCTGGCTAGGGGCCATGCACCAGGGCCTCCTTCTGGAACCTACATCTGGCCCCTGGATGTTGCCCTTCTGTTAGGAGTTGGGTTCCCCCTATTACCCTCCTGGGGATGTGAATGCTGCTTCTGCAGCATCCTCAACCCCAACCTAGCCAGGAGCAACCCCGATGTCTCCACATGGGGGATGTGCAGCACTGGCCCTGGTACTTGTCTCCAAAGTGAGTCTAAACAGCCACTTCTTATGCCTGGTTTAATATTTCACTTCCAAAATGGATCTGAATAAACTGGATAAGAAAAAGGGTGTTGTAGGGCAGGTGCAAAGACAGCCTGCCCGAAGACCGGAGAAAACTCCCCTCCTCGCAGGACCCCCACTACATGCACCCATTAACCTGCAACAGCAGCCCTAGAATAACAGCAGCAGCTGGATTTAGCTTCACTGTTTGCACTTGGTTAATTTGAAACCAATACCATTAGGAAAATGAATAAGTTTAAAAAAGTCATTACAGAATTCAGAGATCATATGGGCCGCATTTTCTTTTCTAAAGTAATCCTAATTTTTTTTTTTTTTGAGAATTGAATACACACAGATACAGCACTATGTGGGAAATAAAGACCACCAATGGGAAGGACCAGAGGACTATTTTGCCTGCAAAGGGTGAGGGCAATATTCCTTCCGGAAGTCACTACAGACTGCTGGGGGGGAATACATTTCCATTACTGAGGTCATGATGCTGTTCCACAAGGTCAGGAAGGGGACGCTGCAGAATGTACTCATGTTGTCAGCTATTGGCACTAGTGCCTGGCCACTAATTCATTTTTTTATCTGCCTAATTTCTGTTTCCCATGAATCCCTCTGCCCCTGGAGTTGGACACGCAGTGTCCAGGGCTAAGGATACCAGCCAGGTTGTGGAACCAAGTCGAGCCTGTTGGCTGACTGCCACATGTTTGCTACATTAGCATTTATTTTCTAATTATTTTCTTTCAATTATTTTGGAAAAAATGCAATGCAAAAATAAATAAATGCAAGAGCAAAGCAGGAAAAGGAAAACTATAGGATTTCAAGTGAAAGTGTCTAAAAAAAAAATTAGAAAGACATATCTTGAAAGTTAAACAAAAATGTGCTTTAGTGAGTGGAAAGGATTTTTTTTTTTTTTTTTTTGTGCAAATGTTATGCATCTCCGGAGGCCTCCTGAATAAAAGCCATTCTGGCTCTCAGACCGCCTGCCCACAAATCAGTCCCCAGCCCCCTCCCCTTCTTCCTGTGCCGACCTGCTGGAGTCTGCTGTTATTCTTGGCAAGAATAAAGCCTTCCCCCCCCATCCATCCACCCCCTCCTCTCCAAGAGCGGGGGAAATGCTCCTGACATGACATGACACCTCCTAACATCCTTCAGGGTCAGGCGGCAGGAGGAGTTGAGAGGAAAAGAAACAGCCCTGAGGTTTTCTGGCCAAGTGACTCACTGCCCCTGGCTCCTTAGATAAGCTGCTGCTGGATTCCAGTTTAAGATTAAAAAAAACAAAAAACACAAGTGTGATACAACAGGAGAAAAGAGTGTCAAAGGGTTTCACAAGATTTGTTGAGATAAAGGAGAGGGGCCCACATATAAATCTAAGGTGGTGGTTTATTCCATACCATAGAAAGTGCAACATCCTCTGAGCTCTTTCTCAAAGGCCCATAGGGTGACACTAGCATGGTAACAGCTGCATAAAAGGACCAAATTAGTCTACATTTGAGTATAGCCAATGGTGAAGGCTTCAGCCCATGGCTCAGACCAATGGTCCACTGAGCCCAGCATCCCGTCTCTCAACAGCAGCCAGTCAGAGTCACTTGAAAAGTACCTGGAAGATCCAGATGTGGGAAATTAACTCTGTGTTCCTCACCTCCAGAAGTAAGCGGTGGCAAAACCAGGGCCAGTGCAAGAGTACTTGGCGCCCTAGGCAAACTTTTGGGTCACACACATCTCCTCCCAAGTTATTTATCTGTGTCAGCTCGGGCACAGTGCTCCCTCCTAGCAGTGGCAGTGGCTCCAGAATGGCACAGTGCTGCCTCCTACCGGTGGCAGTGGCTCCAGAACGGCATAGTGCTGCCTCCTAGCAGTGGCTCCAGAACGGCGCAGTGCTGCCTCCTACCAGTGGCAGTGGCTCCAGAACGGCACAGTGCTGCCTCCTACCGGTGGCAGTGGCTCCAGAACGGCGCAGGGCTGCCTCCTAGCAGTGGCTCCAGAATGGCACAGTGCTGCCTCCCACCAGTGGCAGTGGCTCCAGTCCAGAACGGCGCAGTACTGCCTCCTACCGGTGGCAGTGGCTCCAAAACGGCGCAGTGATGCCTCCCACCGGTGGCAGTGGCTCCAGAACGGCGCAGTGATGCCTCCCACCAGTGGCAGTGGCTCCAGTCCAGAACGGCGCAGTACTGCCTCCTACCGGTGGCAGTGGCTCCAGAACGGCGCAGTGATGCCTCCCACCGGTGGCAGTGGCTCCAGAACAGCACAGTGCTGCCTCCTAGCAGTGGCTCCAGAACGGCGCAGTGCTGCCTCCCAGCAGTGGCTCCAGAACGGCGCAGTGCTGCCTCCTACCAGTGGCAGTGGCTCTAGAACGGCACAGTGCTGCCTCCTACCGGTGGCAGTGGCTCCAGAACGGCACAGTGCTGCCTCCTAGCAGTGGCAGTGGCTCCAGAACGGCGCAGGGCTGCCTCCTAGCAGTGGCTCCAGAATGGCACAGTGCTGCCTCCCACCAGTGGCAGTGGCTCCAGTCCAGAACGGCGCAGTACTGCCTCCTACCGGTGGCAGTGGCTCCAGAACGGCACAGTGCTGCCTCCCACCGGTGGCAGTGGCTCCAGAACGGCGCAGTGATGCCTCCCACCGGTGGCAGTGGCTCCAGAACGGCGCAGTGATGCCTCCCACCGGTGGCAGTGGCTCCAGAATGGCGCTCCCTTCTTTGGCAGCATTGGCTCTGGCACATCACTCCTTTGGGCTTCACGCTGGTTGGAGTTTGCCACCCCCCCCCCCCAAAAAAACATTTTGGCACTCTAGGCAACCACCTAGTTTGCTTAATGGAAGCACCAGCCCCAAGCAAACCCCAAATCCACGTAGCTAATAATTGTTAATGGACCTGTCCTCCTGTCTTTCACCACATCTGCTGGCAACAGATTCCACCAATAAACTACTCATTGGCTGAAGAAATCCTTTCTTAAGTGAGGAGACCTTCATTTTCAGTTTTTAATTTATTTGTGCAGGGAATTTTAATGTGATGATAAAAAAAAAATAAATCAGAGGAAAAATTACTTTGTTATAACACACAAGAGAAAAATCAGTTAAAAAGCAATTTTCCCACTGCTTATCACATTGAAATTTTTAGGAAAAATAAAATAAAAACCGAGAACAAAGGTCCCTAAATTTGTTTTTATCGAGTGTCCCTTAGTCCTAGAATTCTTTGAATGGATAAATAACCATTTCCTGCCAACCTGTTCCATGCTAGCTGTGCTCTCTCGTGAGGCTGCCACCAGCCCTTGCACCTCACTGCCTGCGGTCCCATGAGACAGGTGGACCAGCCCAGGTCAAAGGAGACTTCAGGCAGCCACCGGGAACCTTCTCTCCCGGGCTCAGTTTAGAGAAGATTCCCAAGGAGCACAGAAAGTCCACTTCTTACGCTAATCACCAAAGTGTGAACCATTGCAAATGCCCTGGGAAGAAAGAATTAGGCCTGGGCTGGAGGAGGGGGGCTATCTCGTGAAGAGAGTCTCCCTCCTGGTGAATATGTAGCTGGAAGAGGGCCCCCCTGATGATTCTTTTTTTAAAAAGCACCTTGGTAAGAAATTGGCAGCAGGTCATTACAAAGGTTAACAGGGTCGGAGTAATTGCCCCGTTCTGTGACCTCATCCTCCATCAGGATGGGAAGGGAATTGCGCCCTGAAGGCAGCCATAGCAGTGATTAGGAGAGATCCCGGAGGGGTAGGTGGCTGACAGAAGGAAGGCAAGGGACTTACCTGGGAGAGAGAAGCTGGGCAGTGGCCGCAGTGCCCGGGGGAGAGAGCAGGGCAAGGCTGAAATCAGCCCTCGGAATGACAGCTCCCAACAGGATTTGCTGTGCACTCAGACCAGGTGAAGGTCTGTTCTCTCCAGTCACCTCTGGCTCCAACAAGGTTATTTCTGCTTCCAGGGCTAATAACTGTCCTCGTTATAGACAGACTTGGATTCGTTTTCCTGCTGCTGCCATTTTTAGCAGGGAATGTGAAGTTGAACTTGGGATCCCGTAAGACTGCAGTGCATCTGCGTTTAGATAATGTTTCTAAAAATAGGTCGTTTGGAGATTTCAAAACGAGATCTGCCAGAAAAGTTGTGTTGAGTCTTGTTATCTTGGCATGCTGTTTCACATCTGGAGCTTCATTTCAGCTCGAAATGACTGGAGGGCAGGGGAAGGCAGAAGAGAATATAGCAGATGCTCCTGCCTGGTCAGAAAGTGACCAAGGGCTAGAGAGGAGCCAGGAGCAGCATCCTAGACCGGGCATCATGTCTACATCAGCTCCCTACATTCACTTTATGACTTTCAAGAAGTTACTTAGGAGCATGAAAAGGCTTGAATAGGTTTCCAGGGAGGACTGCGGGAGGGACTGGATCTCCCAATTTAGAAAAGCCGGGTACTTCTAAATGGCCACTGTCTGGGCCAGCATGACACATTTTATAGACACTAAGCATTTTCCCCATACACAGAAAATGGGTGAAAACCCTTAGTATATCTGGCTTTTAATCTTTGGGTGCTCAAAGGTTATAAACATTTCTGGGTGCCAACCCTAGGAAGCTATGAATGATTTCATACGGTGCAGTCCTAATCCAGTTGTAAACATGACCATAGACCTGAGAGCAGCAGATCACATCTGGCTTTACACTGCTTTGCTCACCCCGTAATCCAGATATTTATACATCTCATTTTCGTGTAGTTCAACACACAGGACTCTCTCAGTTTTCCAGTACACACAAACAGATTATACACTGGGCTATGGGAACATCCAGTTGTTCTGCACAGGACCACAGCAGTCCACTAAACTCTCGCCACATTGCCTGCAGCAGGTACAAGCACCCGAGTTATTATCGTCTGCCTAACAATCAGGCACATGCCGTCCTGTATGTCTACAGCGTGCTCCTACTTTGGAATGCACTGGGATATTTAATCTAGCCAGGCGGAAGTTAGAAAGCATTATACAATAGCAGAGGGCAGATCGCTAGACTGGCTGAACATTCCATGTCCTCTTACTCTCTGTACAATGATCTCTGTCTGCACACTATTCCAGTGTGGGGGAGCTAGGATATTCATCCTATTCATCCATGGGCACAGCTGCCCTGCTAAAACTGCTGGATCACAAATTGGATCTTAATTTGTTTAAAATTATGAGAGGTCTAGAACAGGTAAATTGAATTGGTTATTTACTCTTTCGGATAATAAAAGGACCAGGGGGCACTCCATGAAGTTAGCATGTGGCACATTTAAAACTAATCTGAGAAAGTCCTTTTTCACTCACAGCACAATTAAACTCTGGAATTTGTTGCCAGAGGATGTGGTTAGTGCAGTTAGTATAGCTGTGTTTAAAAAAGGATTGGATAAGTCCTTGGAGGAGAAGTCTATTACTTGCTATTAATTAAGTTGACTTAGAAAATAGCCACAGCTAATACGAGCAACAGTAACATGGAATAGACTTTTTGGGTACTTGCCAGGTTCTTATGGCCTGGATTGGCCACTGTTGGAAACAGGATGCTGGGCTTGCTGGACCCTTGGTCTGACCCAGTATGGCATGTTCTTAGTACACCGGTATGGCCTCTGTTACAAATTCTATCAATAACTCTGTCATATGTGCTTTATAATAACTTAATAGACTTCACAAGCGGTGTGTCTTCTAGTGGTTGCTATGAAGGCAGGGGCCACACTCAGTACCGGGGCTTAGTTCTTGCCAAGTTCCACCAAATCCTGGTGTAGAATTTTTGAATGGGGGAAGCTAGACCTCCAGGACCTAAGAAGTAGTGTAAATGTCTTTTTCTGTGGGTGCAAGTTCAAACTTTTAGTCTCTTTATTTGAGATGGCCAATAACCAGGCTGGACACATAAGTAGAACGTTCCAAAATAAAAGTTTATTATTCAACTTATGCAAGGGTAATATAGTGTATAGGGATATTCAGAAGGCATTTGACAAAGTCCCTCCTGACAGGCTTCTAAGAAAATTAAAATGTCACGGGATACGAGGAGATGTAGTTTTGTGGATTGCAAGCTGGTTAGAAAGGAAACAGAGAGTAGGATTAAGTGGTCAGTATTCTCAGTGGAAAAGGGTAAACAGTGGAGTGCCTCAGGGATCTGTACTTGGACCGGTGCTGTTCAATATATATATAAATGATCTGGAAAGGAATACGACGAGTGAGGCGATGAAATTTGCAGATGACCCACAATTATGCAGAGTAGTTATACACCCCCAGCAGAACACTGCATTCATCACAACAGTTACTTGACATTTTCAAGCAGGCCTTTGCTTAAATCAGACGCCAGATGAATTAAATCAGTTCTATCACTAGTTATCCATTGACTCTTGCCTGCCTTTTTCTCCATATAGATAAATCGCTATATGTCCTTCTATAGCCCCAATCCCAAGGTCCTTAGCCAATCCCATGGTCTTAACCTAACCATAACCCTACCAGCCTTGTATCATAGTTTGATTTATACCCTGGTTTGCTCAATAGTTTCATGATCCTAGTTCTGTATTCCTTTGTTTTATGTAATTGCACTCTTTGAGGCACTGTTTCTGTTGCAATGTAAACCGTTTTGATTTGTAACCTCTTACAAGAAATTCAGTATATAAAACCGTTAAATAAATAAATCCCTTCACCATGTCACACTGTCTCGATCGCACTAGAGAACAGGTCTTCTCGATTGCTGACCCAACATTGCAGAACTCTCCTTACCCCTTCAACTTTGCAATATCAGTAACACAAAGAAAGTCCTAATATCAGATTCAATCTGATATTATAACAGATTCCAGCAGTTGATCAATTATGTCCTTTGTAATAAGTATTAATTTTGCCTTGAGTTATAGTTCATATATGTATGTACCGATTTTATTATGAATTTTATGGATTTTTATGTTACCAACCCCAAACTTTGGAGGGCATGGTATATAAGTGATTTTAAATCAATCAATCAATTACATGCGGATTGTGATAAATTGCAGGAAGACCTTACAAGACTGGAAGATTGGGCATCCAAATGGCAGATGAAATTTAATGTGGACAAGTGCAAGGTGATGCATATAGGGAAAAATAACCCATGCTATAATTACACGATGTTAGGTTCCATATTAGGAGTTACCACCCAAGAAAGAGATCTAGGCGTCATAGTGGATAATACTTTAAAATCGTCGGCTCAGTGTGCTGCGGCAGTCAAAAAAGCAAACAGAATGTTAGGGATTATTAGGAAGGGAATGGTGAAGAAAACAGAAAATGTCATAATGCCTCTGTATCGCTCCATGGTGAGACAGCACCTTGAATACTGTGTACAATTCTGGTCGCCGCATCTCAAAAAAGATATAATTGCGATGGAGAAGGCACAGAGAAGGGCTACCAAAATGATAAAGGAGATGGAACAGCTTCCCTATGAGGATAGGCTGAAGAGGTTAGGGCTGTTCAGCTTGGAGAAGAGACGACTGAGGGGGGATATGATAGAGGTGTTTAAGATCATGAGAGATCTTGAACGAGTAGATGTAAATTGGTTATTTACACTTTTGGATAATAGAAGGACTAGGGGGCATTCCATGAAGTTAGCAAGTAGCACATTTAAAATTAATCAGAGAAAATTCTTTTTCACTCAATGCACAATTAAGCTCTGGAATTTGTTGTCGGAGGATGTGATTAGGGCAATTAGTGTAGCTGGATTTATAAAAGGTTTGGATAAGTTCCTGAAGTCCATAAGCTGCTATTAATAGCCACTGCTATTACTGGCATTAATAGCACGGGATCTATTTAATGTTTGGATACTTGCCAAGTACTTGTAACCTGGATTGGCCACTGAGGGAATCAGAATGCTGGGCTGGTTGGACCCTCATTCTGACCCAGTATGGCAAGTTCTTATTTTCTTAAGTGTGATTAATTGGCACCAGGTACATTTTATTTTTGTTACATCCATGATCACTTCAATAAATAAATTCCACAATGATCTGTGTCTGTGGTTCCCCTGTGAGTGGAATATTAGGCTGTCCTGGGTGCAGTGGAATGGGTTCTATCCTTTACTGATCTCTCTTTCCCAATATCTGTGCTCCACTGATTGTCTCAGAAATCTCCAGACTTCTCCTTTCCTATCTGTCCTTGGCAAAAACTCAGGATAATTCTACAAATTGATTCATTTTGCACATACTTAAACCAAGATATGTCAGTCTCTCAAATTTACTGCTTAATACTTGCATTGTGCCGTAGAGTTCCTCCTTCTGAAGTTCATAGAGAATTAATATGCACAGACTACATATAACAATGCATTTGGAAGTTCTTTTTATGGAAAACTCTTTTTACTGAAACATCATCACCAAGACAAATTTACAATAGGCAACAAAAGCAATACAATATTATCATGCTATTAAAGCATGCCCATGAATCCCCCCACCCACTCCAATCCCACCTCAGAAAATGCAGAGTTGCTTACCTAGAACAGGTGTTCTCCGAGGACAGCAGGATGTTAGTCCTCACACGTGGGTGACATCATCCGATGGAGCCCCGCATGGAAAACTTCAGTCAAAGTTTCTAGAACTTTGACCAGCACACTGAGCATGCCCAGCATGCCACTAACCGCACGGCCCTGCAGGGTCCCCCTTCAGTCTCATAACAACAGAATTACAAAAAAAATAAAATAACAAACCTAGTAGAAACCCAACTCCGTGCGGTGGTGGACGGGTTTCCTGAGGATTAACATCCTGCTATCCTCAGAGAATACCTGCTACAGGTAAGCAATTCTGCATTCTCCTAGGATAAACAGGATGATATTTCTCGCACATGGGTGAATACCAAGCTGCAGGCTGCTCCCAAACTTATATAGATCCACAGACACAGAACCTGGCGCAACAACTGAGGTGGTGTGGAAAACCTACCTGCCCGAAAAAGTGGGCCTTAGGCAGAAATAGTTTGGTTGCTTCTAACTGAAGGAGGTTCCGCAGGACAGCCTGACCAAAGCTGCTGTCCCTACGGCCATCTCTAGCCAAACAGTAATGGGCCGCGAACGTGTGGAGGGAACTCCACGTCGCAGCCTTGCAGATGTCGGCCACGGAAGCCGCATGGAGATGGGCTACCGAAGCCACCATGGCACGGACGGAATGAGCCTTAAACGTGGCCTCCAAGCTGAAGGCTCGCCTGCGTATAGCAGAAGGAAATACAATTCGCCAGCCAGTTAGATAACATGAGTGTGGTGACCGCAACTCCCAGTCTGTTCTTATCGAAGGAGACGAAGAGTTGCATGGACTGACGGGGGCCTGCTGTCCTCTCCAGATAGAAAGCCAAGGCTTTTTTTGCAGTCCAGGCTGTGTAGAGCCCACTCACCGTGGTGAGAATGTGGCCTGGGAATAAAGGTAGATAGGACAATTGCCTGGCTGAGATGAAAATCAGTCACCACCTTAGGGGGGGGGGGGCAAAGCACCCCCCTGTCATGGTAAAATGTTATGTAAGGTGGATATGTTACCAACGCCTGAAGCTCACCGACTCTGCATGCCGAAGTAACTGCAATTAAGAAGATAACCTTCCATGTCAGGCACTTCAACTCTCAGGAATGCAGTGGCTCCAAAGGATCTCGCATGAGACGAGTCAGAACTATGCTAAGATCCCAGGTCACAAGGGAGGTTTCAGCTGAAGCAAACCCCGCATAAACCGGCTCACCACAGGATGCATGGAAGTCGGCGAACCATCCCCCGCGTGGTGGTAGGCCCCGACAGCACTGAGGTGCAATCTGCCCAAGTTGTTTTCAGACCAGCATCGGAAAGAGATAGTAAGTAGTCCAACAACTTGGGAGTAAGACAAGGGAATGGATCCAAGCCATGGCTCTCACACCAAACAGAGAACCTCCTCCACTTCAAAGTGCATGATTCCCTGGTGGACGGCTTTCGAGAAGCTACAAGGACCCGAGACACGTCCTCAGAGAGGTCAAGGGACTGCAGGATTAACCTCTCAATATCCAGGCCGTCAGAGTCGGTGCCCGGAGGTTGGGATGGCGCAGCCTGCCTCGATCCTGTGTGATCAGGTTGGGGGAGATCCCTAGACTGATCGGTTCACTGATGGAGCGGTCCCGAAGGATTGGGAACCAAACCTGTCTCGGCCACCATGGGGGCCACGAGAATCATGGTTCCCCATCCTGCTTCAAGAGAGAGTCTTCAATGCCAGTGGAAGCAGAGGATATTCATACAGAAGGCCCCTGCCCCAATGGTGGGCAAAGGCATCTGAGGCTGGTCTCCCAGGTCCCCTGTGAAGGGAGCAGAAATTGCTCCCTTCACAGGGGAAATTGTAGGGGGGAGGTGAAGAGATCTATGTCCGGTTCCCCCCAGAGGCGGAAAAGGCAATTCACCACCGCCTGGCCCACTCGTGGAGATGGAACGCTCGACTCAGGCGATCTGCCACCGCATTCTCTGACCCTGCTAGATACACAGTCTGGAGCAGAATTCCCTGGGACTAGGCCCAGGACCAAATCTGGACAGCCTCCTGACAGAGGAGGAGCGATCCGGTACCTCCCTGCTTGTTGATGTACCACATCGCTACCTGGTTGCCAATCTGGACCAGGACCACTCCACTGGATCGGCGATCCCGGAATGCCCAGGGTGCATACCTGATCGCCCGAAGTTCCAGGGGTTGCTCTGGCATGAAGCCTCCTGGGCTGACCAGTGACCTTGTGTGTGGAGGCCGTCCACATGCGCCCCACAGCCCAGGGTGGAAGCATCCATAGTGAGCACAACCTGGCATGGAGAGGTCTGAAAGGGAACCCCCCTGCTCCAGGTTGGGGAGCGTTTCCCACCAGGACAAGGAGCCCTGGAGGCGTGGTGTGATGCACACCCCGCACCCTGAGGTCCTGGGAGCAGGGTCGGATTTCCCATAAGGCCAACTTAGGCCATGGCTTAGGGCGCAGCAGTCAGGGGGACGTATATGCAGCAGAAATTACAATCAAACATTTACACATTTTTCAGTATTATTTTGAAAAGGCCATATAAAATGCTGTTTCTTAAATTTACATCCATGTACTTTAAATAAATTGAGCGGTACATTTACGTTGCCCATCTCTACAGTTTGCGCTGTCTTGCTCAGTCACAAGCAAAAAGCATTTGCTTTTTCTCTCTCACACACTCAGCGTAAACCACGTGTTAAAGGAAAAGTCCAGATTTGGCGTTACAATAGTGATTCCAAGTGATTCTTTACGCTCATATCGCTTGTCTTCTACATATCTACTGATAATAGGTAGGTAAAATATAACGTTACTACTTTTATATACTGTTTTGTTAACTCAGGGCTGAAAGCCGTAAGCAGAAAAAGTTGACGGGGGTGTTCGCCAAATTATAAGGGGGCAGCGGTTTTTATTACAAAACATGAAACATACACAACTTATGGCTTGTTTATGCAGCATCATTTAATGTGGTGTAATGTAAGTCTGACACAAAATGCAAAACATTTCAATAAAATTCTATAATGTCAGATGAGAATCAATGTAAATCTTCTGCATTTTATGTCAATTTTATTCACTGTTTTTTGTATCAAATACGCCATCTGGGTGAATAATTTGAACTAACCAAAGAAGTAATCGTCGTACCTCGTATGGGTTATATAGGCAGACGTCTGCATTTTGTGGGCTGGGTCGGGTTCAAAATATTTCAGCGCGGGTCAGGTCGGGTCGGACAGAAGAACTTCCGCGGGACGATGCAAGTCCTGCGGGCTGAAAATTTTTTTCCTGGTTTTGGTCTGTTTTATTTTGCTCCTGGGTTCACGCATTGCAAGTTTAAATACGTTTCGAATAACTGGCAGGGATTACATATTAAATTGAAAATTATAAATCAATTTTTGAGGGGGAGGGGGCGCAGAATTGTGCTTTGGCCTAAGGCATAGAAATGTGTAAATCCGGCCCTGCCTGGGAGGCCTGGCGCCTCTGCGACTGCAGAGTCTATTGGGTTCTCTGCATGTGCAGGCGGGCCAAGGAGGTGAAATGGACAGAGGAAGCCATGTGTCCCAACAACCGAAGCATAAGGTGGGCCAGCACCCATCAGCTGCAGTGGACCACATTCGCCAGAGACACTAGAGCAAGCGCTCAGTCATGAGGAAAGAAACCCCGGCTTTGGGTCATATCCAGGTGGGCCCCGATGAAGACCAACTGAGTCGACGGAACAAGATGGGACTTCGGGTAGTTGATGACAAACCCCAAGGGATTCCAGCCCTGTATGGTCAAAATGAGGGAAAGAAGTGCCCCTTCACGTGTGGCCGCCTTGACCAGCCAATATCCAAGTAGGGGAAGACGTGCACCCCTAGTCGATGAAGGGGTGCACCCACGACTGCCAAGCACTTGGTGAAGACACGTGGGGCTGAGGCCAGGCCGAATGGTAACACCTTGTGCTGTAAGTGATTGTCGCCTACCAGGAATCCTAGGTACTTCCTGTGATTGGGAGAGATTCCTATGTGAGCATAGGTATCCGTTAGGTTGAGGGAGCAAAGCCAGTCCCCTATTTGCAGGAGGGGAATCAGGATGCCCAGTAAGACCATCATGAACTTTTCTCCTCGTAGATGTTTGTTCAAGACCCTCAGGTCTAAGATGGGGCTTAACCCCCTCTGTTTTCTTTGGAATCAGGAAGTATTTGGAGTAGAATCCCTTGTTAAACCTTGTGGAATGGGTTCTGCCGCCCCCGCCTTTAACAGGGTGGAGAGCTCTGTCCAAAGATCCTCATGTGGAGTCTAGCCCCATGACGAACAGGGGGGGAGAGTCCACCAGGATACTCAGGAAATTTATCCAAAACCCTTGATGGATGATGGACAGAACCCATTGGTCCATAGTGATCTGTGGCCATTGGTCCTGGAAGGACTGAAGCTGACCACTAACCGGGGGCACCAAGGCTCCGTCAGGACCAGTCAAAATCCCATGGCGGGGCTTTGCTGGAGAGCCGGCTGAGATCTAGGAGTCCACTGTTGTCAAAAGCGACCCTAGAGTTCCCTCGTGGCACACGAGTATGCAGGGCCGGAGGATAATATTTCCTCTGGTGATAAAAGGACCTTCTGCTACCCTGACTTCTGGGCCGAAGATGGAGGGTCCAAAGTGCTGGTAGAGAGATGCTGAAGGATCTCTTGGTGGTCCTTCAGCTGAGCCACAGCATCCTGCACCGTGTCCCTAAACAAGTTCTTCCCAATAAAAGGCAGGTCAGCAAGCTTGTCTTGGACCTCCAGTCGGAGGTTCGATGCTCAGAGCCATGCCAGCCTATGGCACCAATGCCCGCCACTGCCACCTGAGCAGCTGTTTCGAAGACATCATATGTGGAACACACCTCATGTTTGCCACACTCCAAGCCCTGCTAGGCAACGGCCAGGAGGACTTCCTGCTACTGCTGCTGGGGAAGGCGTTTAGCTACCTCCTGAACCTGCTTCCAGAAGTTGCAAGTGTACTGGGTCCTATAAAGCTGGTAGGAGGTGATGCGGTCGATCAACATCGTGCCCTGATTCACCTTCCTACCCAGGGCATCTGCAGCCCGGTGTTCCCACCCCAGAAGTGCCGAAGTGTGGGTACGGGAGCGTTTAACTTTTTTTGAGGGCCAACTCCACTATCATTGACTAGGTTTGGAGCTGGCACTTCTCAAAACCTAAGGCTGGCTGGTCAAGGTAGAGTGCATCTGCCTTACGGTTCACCGGCAGTACGGAGACTGGGTGCTCCCACATCCTGAGGAGCAACTTCTTGAAAATATCATGGATGGGGATAGCAAGCACCTCCATTGGAGCATCTACAAAAAAGAGAACCTCCAGCATTTTGTGATGGGCATCCTCATCTGCCAGAAGCTGGAAGGAGACAGACTCAGCCATGGCCCGCACAAAGCCCACAAAGGCTAAATCCTCCAATGGAGATTTAATCTTTCCTCCAGAGGAGATGGATCCGAGGGGATGTCTCCAGAGTCCTGCGAAAAAGACTCCGAGGTATCATCTTCCCAGAGCTCATATAGGGCTTCCTCCTCAATGAAGTCCCCTGGGGCTCCCCGAGGAGGGTCCCTGCCTGAGACCCCCGGCCTCAGAAACAAAGGCACTGATGGAACTGGGGGCACCGATGGCCTCGAAGGCACCAAGGGACCAGGAACCAGACTGGGCAAGAGTGTATGTGGTACTGGCACCACTGGTGTCCCTGCACGAGAGGCATCGTCCTCCTCTGAGGAACCCATAATGGGGATGACTCCAGATGGAGGATGACTCGGCAGCCGTTAGGGCATCGAGAGGCCCTCGGATGTCAAGTCACTTCAGCAATGGCGCTAGGATTACAGGGGCAGGCTCGGATGCCGGGAGCACTGGCAGTGCTGGAGACTTAGGAGCACAAAGCACCACCTGTTGTACCCTGTGGTCCAGCTCCTCCTGAAAGTCTGCTGAGGTGAAGACAGAGGGAGGAGGAGCAGGACGAGACATCACCGGAGCCTCCCCAGAACCTCGGGGAGGCTCGGTACCCAGCACTGATGTTGGTAGAGAACGCCCAGGACTTCCAAGTATGATGGAGGTCGAGGCCTCCTCTCCATAAGGGGTCGCTTTGGGGGCAGCACAGTAGATCCTGGTGCTGCCTCGAGCACGGCACCATGTGATGACGGTGATCACTGCCAATGCTTCCCAGGTTTTCCACGGTGCTTGGCCCAATCTTTCCCCGGCGCTGAGGATGGAGATGATCCTGAGGTCCTGGAGCATGATGATGCTGAAGAAGGTCTATCTCCAGCTCTGCGCTCACATGAGGGCACCGGAAGGGGAGTGGGCACCGAGGGAAGCAGTTCCATCATTTCCCCACGGTCCTTGGGAGTAGAGGTGCCCAACGCCGGAATCGAATGGTCAGATTTTTTAGACCCAAAGAGTTTTTCCATTTTATCAAACTGAGCCTGATGACCCTTGGGGTCATTTGGTCACAAAGGCAACACCCCCCGGACGTCATGCAGCTCCCCCAGGCAGAGGATGAGGATGTCAAGCGGATCTGTGATAGACATGGTCCGCAGACATTGGGGGCATCGGCAAAAACCTGAAGATGCCATGTTAAAGAGCCAGCAAGCGGTCGATGACCGGCAGATACTGAGAATGGCATAGTCAGGAATTGACCACAAAGAAGGTACAAAAAAGTTACCACGCCGCCCTTAAGCACCACTGGGGGAAGCGGGAACCAGCACAGAAAAGTACCGAGAAAGACACTAAAGAGCAGAGCTCCAAAAACCCACAAGGCAAACAGCTCCTTGGAAAAGAAGAGCTTGAAGGGGGACCCTGCGTGGACGCGTGGAAGGTGGCGTACTGGGCATGCTCAGTGTGTCTAGTCAAAGTTGTAGAAACTTTGAGAGAAGTTTTCCGTGCCGGGCTCCATCTGATGATGTCACCTACATGTGAGGACTGGCGTCCTGCTTGATCTAGGAGAACACAGTAAACAGCAGATTACACTTTCAGGGAATTAACCACTAAGCTATGCATCCTCATATGCATTCCAGATCTTCAAGAACTGCCGGCCATTGCCTTAAGGCACTTTCACACGCAGACATCCTCTCCAGAATCAAAAAATGAAGCATTTGTATATGTCACACAGTCAGAGTCTGAGGATCCTTTTGGAGCCACTGTACTAGTATGCATTTCTCAATAATCATGCACAGCTTCCGCAGAAAAAGTGTCATCCTTACCCGGTGAACAAAGGGAGGGACCCCAAGATAACGGCCTTCCTGCCCTTAGGGAAATAAACCTGAATACACCTTCCTACAGATGTTTTATGGGAACGCAGCTCTATATACAATGAAAGTAAGTACTCGGGAGACTAGCACATTCAAGCAGTGTCCTGGAGGAAACTTATGAGCCTTATTTACATATTCAATCTGGGCAGAAGCAAAGTGTATCTCATGCAAATTAGCACTTTCCACCAATTGATGCACATGCTCCAGGGAGCGCTTCAGGTATTCCTTCTCAACATCTGCCCCCAAATTCTCCTTCCACTTATGCACTACCAGGGTAAGGGGATCCTTATCTAATTCACCTACCATATCCCGGTACAATCTGAATATTCCTTTTAATTAGGCTAGTGGCAACCAGTGCAAGTGGAATGATTTCTGTATCTTTCCGCCACATTTTCTTGGTCTCTGACTGCAACATACGGTATTGATGATCTTCTCTTTCTCCACACGATCCACAGAATAGTCACTTGGCACTGACACTTCTGTTAGCAGGGCTGTCCTAGTGCTTTTTTTTTTTCTTAACCACGATATCTGGTTTTCTAGCACTGAGCCTTTTAACTGCTGGAATAGGACTACCCCAGCTGATCACAATGTCCTACTTCTCCTACGCAATTTCTCCATGAAAAGTCGAGATTACAAGTTCGCAGATTCGTGGCAAAAACCAGTGCTGGAAGAGCCTGTGCCACCTGCTCCACTGGCATGAACCTGACTTATGAAGCGTGTGGTGCCAGGACCTCCGTATTCAGATTGAAGCTGGTAGAGGAGGAGCCAGGGGCAGGTAGGAAGCACCGCTCTCCTCCTGCCAGCAGGTCAGGTGTGCGCCAGGAGGAGGGTAGGGATGCAAGGTTGCCCAGACAGGCCCTGCACCCACCTAGAGTCAGCCTTGGAGGCATACAGATGTGGGTTCCCAGAGTGCCAGCATAGCTGGCCCCAGGATAAAAGACTGGGGACGTGTGTGTGTGTTATGGAGGCTCTTGGACTGATCGTGGGAACCTGACTGCAGTTAGTAAGGCTCCAGTTGGCAACTGAGTTTGTCTTAATTGAAGGGCCAGAACTATTTGTAGAATAACCTGGCAATAAATGCTTGTTTATAGACTTGGTTGCCTTTTTACAGTGTCCAGCAGGGGATAACCCACAATTCTGGGAAGTGCAGGCGGTGCCCAGTATCAAATGTTTTCCAATGTGCAGTGACAGTAAATTACAGGAAGATGAATAAAGGCACCCTCGGATTCCCTAGTGACCCCATGCAGAAGGGAAGAGATGGATAATGTTACTCTCACCTTGCTACTGCTGCTGCTGGCTTTTCGCATTTTTTTTTTTGCAACAAATTAATCATTATTTCAAGTTTCAAGAAGCCCAGTGCGGAATAAAATGACAGCTAGCTTGCAATCCCAGGGAGCCCTTGTGAAATATCTGCACGCCCTGTCAAGACTTTGATTCCAGCCTGCTTTTTATTTGCAGCTTCCCAGGCTGCACGGGGTGGGGAGGAAGAGATGAAGTGAAGCTGACAACACAAGCGAGGAAGGAAAGGATAGGAAACAGAGAGGATGGATTTGATTTTGCTGGGCTCCTTATCCAAGTGACAGTACCCGCCAGCAGGGAGGCTCTAGGGAGCTGTGATCTCAGACTCTGCATTGTGCCTTTTTAGGGAGCAGCGCAGAGATGGGATGTGAGGGGGGAACCCTGCCCGCCCCCCTCCCCTCAAGTTATTGAAGAAAGGTTTTCTGGCAGGCTTGGATTTTCGGTTTCCAGTCCAAAGCACTGCGGTGGCTGTGGCGCTGCTCTCTCCGGGAGGCAAAGCAAACCTCAGGATGGAGGAGAAAGCAAGTGAGCACCAAAGCGAACCTGGGATACAGAAGCCTCAGTAGGGAGACGGTCGCCAATATCATATTTTCCTCATGCAATAGGTTTAGGATTGTCTGGGAAACCGTCTGATAAACACATGCAGATAATTTACAGCCCTTCTAATGTATATTACACCATTTAGTCCCAGCCCACAGAAAACATCTGTAACATGTCAAAGTCAAACAAACCAAGGGCAGGAGGCAAAAAAATATGAAAGAGGATATCTCCCAAGTACAATCTCCTTTTCGTGAGAACTTTCTTTTCCCCCCAAAAGAAGGCGAGAATACGCTTGTTTTACGATAGCCATTTCAGTTTTCTTTTTCCGCTCATCTGGCATTGTCCCCAGCGCTGCTGCTCCTGTCTTCCCATTGAGAGGTGGAGAGAGAGACCATAGAACATGCCTTACACAAACAGACTGCCTTTCCGAACAGAGAACAGTTAGAAAGGGAAGCTGCAGGGCAAGTTGTGAGTGGATCTGAGCCGTCAGCGGAAGCCACTGAGGTGTAGCCTAGGATAAGCCAGGCTTGGATCTGCCCCACGCTCTTACAGGCCAAACTGAAGAATAGACAAAATCCAGATGCCATGATCTTCCAGCAGATGGTGTCTTTATTCGTACAATAAGCTTTCATGATTGAGAGGGGGAAAAAAAGATGAACTAATAAAAAAGACTCACCTACAATCTATCTGTTGACCCTTTTTCTACATATTCAAGACCACTAACACGGCACCAGCTAACAACAGTTAATGGGAAAACTGCTAAATGACTTTGATGTAGACGTTATTGGCCATGAGTTAGGGACTACAGGTCTCCAGTGACCTCTTCATGGTCAAGGCCAAGGGCCTTTACTTGATCCTCATCATCCTTGACCTATCCATTGCTTTTCATACCATTAATCCCCCCCAAATCATATTTCCCTCGTCTCTTTTCTTTTTTCTCTGTGGATGACACGCTCATCCTCCTGGTTACCTCCGCCTATAACCTTGGGGCCCATCTTTGGTGCCTTTCTCTCCTTCTCTACACACATCCAAACACTGCTAAAGCATGTCATTCCTTCCCGTATAACATCGTTAAAATCCATCCCTTCCTTTCTGAGCATGCCACCAAATCCCTCATCCACTCTTTTCCCAGCTGCAATTTGCTCTTTGCGGGCCTTCCACTGAACCATCTTTCTCCACCGCAATCTATTCACAATTCGTCTGCATGACTTACCTTCTTTCAAGGTCACTATGACTCTCATCTCAAGTCACTACATTGGCTCCCTGACCACTCCTGCATACAGTTCAAGCTTCTCTTACTCGCCTGTAAATGCAGTCACACTGCAGCTCCTCATTACCTATCTTGTCCTCCTCTCTCTCTCTACTCCCGTCCTTGTGGACTCCGTAGGCATTAACTATGAATACATAGACAGTATGTGTGACATGTTCAAAGCAAAATCGATGACCCATCACATGGTAGAGAAAGAAGTAATACTCTGAGTCATGCTGGAGTCAAGGCACCTTTCTTCCGCGGACTCAAGAGGCAGTTCCAGCCTGGAGAAACGTCGCTACTCGAAGAAAGGTTTTAATGTTGAAGTCCTTTCACCTGGCATATGGACAAATGGCTTCCTCCCACAATTGCTACAGTCATTTTCGGTTCATATGATGCATTATGAGTCCTGCCTGGGACAGTAAATTCCCCAAGGGCTGAAAATATCTTTCGGTGGCCAGCACTGACCAAGGCAAGAATGAAGACGGCATCGCAGTAGGCACCGAACCATCTCAGCTCTCCTGTCAGGCCTAAAGTCAGAAGAGGATGGGTGGCGTCAAGCTTCCTTTATCAAGCCATTGGTTCCATCTGCTCCCAAAACACTTCATCTCCCAGTCAGAAAACTGGCAACCATTACGGGAAATTGATTGGGTAGCAATATGCTTTGATCACTGACAACTGGGAAACACTTCAGCAGGTCGGGATGTCTACTTGTTATCTCACATTTTCCTTGCTTTGTCCGGAGCCTTTCACAATTTCCATTTTTATAGCATTCTTTCTACATCGTGGGATGGCTCAGGAGGTTGCACATAGCATAAGATAAAAATGTAGCTCCTGGCCAAAAAAATACAACACAAGAGAAGGAAGCAGCCCAGCTGAAAATATTTAGAAATTTGCTCTGGCTTTAAATTGGACGAAGGGAATCAACGCCATTTGTAAAAACCTTAGGAAAGGAATGCCACAGTGCTGGGACAGGCCAGGAACGAGGTTAGTGACTGAGGGCTAGCGAGCGGGGAAAACAATGCGCTTTTTATACTCTGTCCTGGGAGAAGCAAACAGCTCAAACTTTTCAGCAATCACAAAGGCGTATGCCGAGTCCAGTGACGAGTCTTTGCAACGGTTATCCTGAAGCCAAACCGAGCCTCCTCCTTTGCTTTTCGGGGGGATCCACGCCCCATGCGCGGAGCCAACAACGGGGGGAAATAAAGCCGGATCCCTGCGACCAAGCCTAGAGTTAATGATGGGAACGAGCCGAGGGCCCAACAAGACAGAAGCTTGCAGGAAAAGAATGCAACTGAGCTTGGTCTTTTGAATGGAAAAAGAACTCACTGTACCTGGGCGGCGGAAACATGAGCCACAAATATCATCCTCGGGTTCAGAAGGATTTCTTGCATTTTCGGTAACAAGACAACTTAGAGCAGGCAGAAGAGACTGCCAAGATCAGGGAGCGAGCTACCTGTGCCCTGAGCACAGCGGAACGCCCTCTCCGCTTTCGGCACGCGCTGTTGGACCCGGGGGGTGGAAACGCTTCACCTGAGCCCTGGCTGCTTCCAGCAGGCAGGAAGAGAAAGTGCCTGTGTGTGGCAGGAAACCCATCTCTCGGCTTGGAAAGGTGCTGGCTCGCTCAGAAAGCTTCAGAAAGGAGCTGAATGCCTATCTGCTCATCCCCACATTCGGCGAGTAGCTGCCTCACCTTTTCAGACCTAGTGCCGGGGTCTGTACAAATAAATGGGCAGCATAGCTTTTAGGCTTTTACAACCTCTGGGTTCTTTGTCACCAGTCTATGTCACATGGTCTCACATTCCAACGTGCAGTTCAGTCTGGGGTTGTGTACTTGCAGTTTTATGTCAATTGCTTTTAAGCGTATTTATTTTTGTGTATGTTTTTGTTGTAAACTGCCAAGATTTTGGGATCAAGTGGATTATAAATCTGATGAAAGTAAAGTAAAAGCACAAGGAGAGGAGGCTAATGTTAGAGACTGGGGGAGACAATAGTAGAAGGCTCTCGGCGTTCCCTGCTAATAACCCTGGGTAGCAGCTGAATAAGAGCTTTTTCCCTTCTCGGGTCCATAAGGGCCATTTCCTTACCGCACTGAAGGAACTTAAGTGATTTTTATTCTAGGAGGATGACGTGGGATGGTCCCGTGCCAGCCAGTGGGGATGTGAGCCCTCCTGGCCCCTGGGCTGCACAATGCACTGTGGCTGGGGATCCCTGCCAGCCAGGGGGTGCAGGACGGCTAGCAACGGTGACCTGACGTAAAGGGCACCCATCACCCCCCCTGTGAAGGGCAGGACTCCGACCCTGGGCACGCCCCCCCTCCCTCCGCGGTATAAGCGGGGGACGCTGGCCCTCAGGAGCAGGAGGCTCCGGGGGCCCGGCAGGGACGTTGGTGTTGAGATAACATCTGGAAAGAGGGTTTTTGGTTTCCCCTTGAATGCATTTCTGAGATTAACAGCAGCACCGAGAGAGCACGTGAGAGCCCTCAAATATGCAGCTAATCCCTTCTGATCCCAGTTTTATTCTGCTTAGGTCACCGCTGCTTTGTTTTCGTTTGAGCAGATGAATTTCAGAAACTGAATAATTGAACAGATATTCCATTTTTATTAACATTTTGTCTCCGTTTTCACCCCGAGGGATATGGCTTTTCTGTTTACCAGCATCTCCATAAAGAACTCTTCTGTAGGGGTAATAAAATAAATGTACAGCAGCTCGCTAAATGGAGGAGGTGGTTTTTATTTTGGGTTGTTTTTTTTTTTGCTGTTGTCTGCATGAGGCTGCAGAGATCAGAGCCCTTCTGGGGAATTTCTTCAAAGCCGTTTATGGCAATGGATTCCTGCCCCACCTCTACCCCTTCCACAAACAGCAGGTCTTTTGGGGCTCGGGAGACCCAACACGCTCCAGGCATTTGGGTTTGGCCAAATAGCAACTCCTGTAAAATGGTTTACCGGGGAGAAGAGACACAAACACATCTTCGGCACAGCCCTAAAATGAGCCATTCAGACTGCACAAGAGGCAGCCGGGCAAGGCCCAGTCCACATGGGGTTCATCACCCGCACACTCCTCCTTCCCGAGTATATTTACCCCAGAAGGTTCCTGGCTGCAGCTGTGGCATCTGAAAGGCATTCTGTGTATTGCCTTGTTTTTTTGCAAAATGTATATTTTCTCTCTTAAGCTGTAATTATATATGGAGAATGTGTTGTTTGTATTTACCTTCCCTTTGGCATCAGGATATCCAGTTTTGTTTGGGAAGGCTCCTTCTGTTAGTGGCCGCTGTATTTAAACAGAGAGTTTTGTTGGCTTGCATCCCTGAAACGGGTTCTGTTATGAACCCAAACATCAGATGGATTTATAAATACTTCTTGTAAACGTTTAATGTTTTAATGTCTGCCACAGGTTGCTCCCCTACCCTATTCCTCTCTCTTGTCCCTGCTCTTCCTTCTCAGACCCTCTCTGTGCATTGCAGTCTCGCTGCAAAATTCTCTTGCCCCCTCATCCAGGACTGCACCACCAGCTTTTAACAAAGTAACACAGTAATGACGGCAGAAAAAGGACCAAATGGTCCATCCAGTCTGCCCAGCAAGCTTCTTATGGTAGCACCTGCCGCGCCATGCACATTACCCCCAAGCTTTGTTATAACCTATAAAAATGTACTGTTAGCAGCATTTTTACTGGGTGATGAGCCTTCTTGAAATTTCAGACAGTGCTGACGTGTTTTGCTTATGGAGTTGGCCGTAGAAACAGCCCTGCGCTTTTTCCCCTTCTGTCTATGTATCTCTACCTCAGGGCCCCTGTCGGTTGAATCCAATTCCTCTTCACCCCTCCCCTCCCCCACCATAAAAGCGGAGAGCGATGTTGGAGTTGCATCAACAGTATGAAGGCTTATTGGTCCAGGGCAGTAACCACCGCACCAGCAGATCACCCCCATGCACTCTCTTCCTCATTCCCATCCTCTGGCCTTTAGGGATCCACAGTCTTTATCCCAGGCCCCTTTGAATTCTTTCATTGTTTCGTCTTCACCACCTCCTCCGGAAGGGCATTCCAGGCATCCACCACCCACTGCGTGAGGAAATATTTTCTGGTGTTGGTTCTGAGTCGTCCTGTCTGAAGTTTCATTTCGTGACCCCTAATTCTATTATTTCCTTTCCATCAGAAATGATTCACAGTTTGTGCATCATTAAACCCTTTCAGGTATCTGAAGGTCTGTATCATGTCTCCCCTGCACCTCCTCTCCTCCAGGGGGTACATATTCACATCCTTCAGCCTCTCCTCATAAGTCTTCCAATACAGACCCCACACCATTTCAGTCAGCCTTCTCTGGACCTCCTCTATCCTGTCTCTGTCCTTTTTCAGATACGGGCTCCAGAACTGAACGCAGTACTCCAGGTGAGGCCTCACCAAGGACCTGTACAAGGGGATTATCACCTCCTTTTTCTTCCTGGCTCTTCCTCTCTCCTTACAGCCCAGCATCCTTCTGGCATGCAAACGTGTGCCGACCAGAAAAGGGCTGGACGAGGCCGCCTGACAGAGACCCTCAGATCCAGGAAAGCCTCCGGCTGCTCTTTGCTTGCAAGAGGTCTCTGATATCATTAGCTGTCCATCAGATGACCCACATCTAAATATTGCAAAGGCACATGCTGTCACTGGGCTGCCAGCAGATACCATCAGTCCCACATATGCTCACAATTTTTGGATAAGGGCTCAGGCATTTCTGCAAGCAGCAGGGGAGGGGTATGAGAGAAATTCACCTCCCTGACTTTTTATTTTGTTCTGGCTCAGCAGTTCCTTCCTGTTTCGCTTCCTTTGGGCATCCAGCTCAGTTGGAACCGGTGTGTATTGGACTATAGTGTCATGAGCCTGCCTTCACAACCACCCAGCGGTGGGGGACGGGGGGGGGGGGGGGGGCGCTAGCCCTATATTGTAGATTCCCACCAAGCCCACTCATTCCAGTGACACTCCCTGGCCAGAAGCCTCTGAGCATGGCTCTCTTGAGAATTCAGGACACATGGACCCTAAGTCTGACCTCTAAGTGCCATTGTCGCGCGATGGCCAAGACTTCCTCCCTGCCAGCGGACACGAACGTTGCCTCTGCCGCCTCACCGGCTCCAATCTGAGGACCAGCTATGCCGCACCAAGCCATCAGACCACTCCGCCCTTCCCCCAAAGCCCCTTTACAGAGACGAGGATTCTCCCAAGGGAGAATCACCTGTGCTAAGGCAGGCATTTCAGTCCTCGGAATCTTAAATGGCCACCCTGACCGCTGCCTGGCACTTGGATGGAAGCGGGGACTCCTTAATTTAGAGGGAGGTGGAGATATAACGTGGGACGTTGGGACGTCTGGTGTGATTTTATAGGACAGGACATGTTTATATTTCTTCGCTCAAGTGGTTCTACAATTGCAATGTTGTGTTTATAAGTTTTGCTGAAAGGGTTTGTGCTATTAGATGCCTTGTAATGTAAATTTAAAGGGGGAATATTTTAAGAATGAATGTTTTATTGAACTTATGATTATGTGCAATTGTAAATCGCTGCAAGCCGCTTGTAGCAGCGACCGAATAATGTAAACTATAAACAAACAGGAGCCCTATTGGCAGCAGCTTTCAGCACCTTTCTGGCTGGACTCTAAATTAAAAGCTCTTGGCTGGTAAACCAGCTCCAAAATCCTACTCCTCGGGTTCTGGGTGCGATCGTGAGGTGACTGGGGTGGGAGCAGCGCTGGGAGAATATGAAATAAGGTGATGGATTTGCATTGCAGATGGCGCCCACTGCTGGACACAAGCTGAATAGTAACATAGTAATGACAGCAGAAAAAAACCCAAATAGTCCTTTAGGTCTGTCCTGCAGGTTACCCCCATGTTTCTGTTAAGGATAGTAACTGCCGCTCCATGCAGTTACCCCCATGTGTTCTGTTAAGGGTAATCACTGCCGCTCCGTGCAGTTACCTCCAAGCCTTAGGGAAAAGGTAATCACTGCCGCTCCGTGCAGTTACCTCCAAGCCTTAGGGAAAAGAAAATCACTGCCGCTCTGTGTAGGTTACCCCCATGCCTTCTGTTAAGGGCAGTAACTGATGCTCCCTGCAGGTTACCCCCAAGTTTCTGTTAAGGGCAGTAACTGCTTCTCCGTGCAGGTTACCCCCATGCCTTCTGTTAAGGGCAGTAACTGCTGCTCCGTGCAGGTTACCCCCATGTGTTCTGTTAAGGGCAGTAACTGCTGCTCCATGCAGGTTACCCCCATGCCTTCTGTTAAGGGCAGTAACAGCCGCTCCATGCAGGTTACCCCTATGTTTTCTGTTAAGGGCAGTAACTGCCGCTCCATGCTGGTTACCCCCAAGCCTTATGTTAAGGGCAGTAATATTAACAATCAAAATGAAGCAACTGTCAAACCCATAATAAAACTGTAGCTAGCAGTAATTTTGTCCAGTGAACCGAGGAGGGCGAGTTTGCAGGCAGCCAAGAAAGCCCTGCTTTAATTCTGAAATGCCAGCGCCTCCCTGCTATATGCTTTGAGCAACAGCTGTTAGAGGTTGTGAGCTGGGAGGCCAGGATCAGCTGGCGTGCAGTTGACAGAATTAATCCTGCTGAGAGGAATACCTGTAACTGGTCCCGGGCGGGCGCTGCAGAGCTCCTTTACAGATATCTCAGAGCCAGCAGAAGCGAACTGGTACAATTACCTATCCATGTGCAGTCATGGAAGGATTAGAGCATACAAGCAGACGCTTTGTGCTGGCTGAACCATACAACAAAGCTGGTAAACATGAGAGAGAGAGACAGCAGAAGAATGCGTAACAGTAGTATGTGCTGTTTTTGTGATCTGTAATTTTACGTATTATCATTTTGTTATGTTTGTCCTTTCTTTTCCTGTCCTTTTATTTCAATCATTTTCTTTATTACTTTGGAAACACATGTAAAACTGTCCTGCCAATAAAGTTATTTGGATCTGACATACAGGACCCAGGTACAAAAAGTTCATTACAAGGACTGCCCTCCTCATGCTATAAGTCCTTTAGACAGAGCACTCCCGTCTTCCAGGGGCACAACCCAAGCTGGGTTTCAGGATATCCATCAGAGATACCCGCACGCGTCCGGCTGCTGGAGCCAGGTTAATCTGCAAATTCTGGGTCTTTTGAAAACCAGACCTGTATGGAGCCTCTGAATTTATTTATTTAAAAACATTTATTAATTGCCTTCCAGACAAGTCTTCCAAAGCGATTTACAACATAAGATTAGAACAATCAAAATGACAATCACAATAATAAAACAAAGTAATCATAGATCATGAAAACAATTAAACATACATTTTACTCTACTAATCCAGCAGAGCACAGCCTACTGAACTCTATGACATCTACACTTCAGGGAGAGGACCAGTTACCAAACTGCATCTTAATTAAACTCTGATCATTAATTATAAGCCATATTTTCAAGTTTTTAAGAAATTGTAAGCCACCCTTCTCTTCCTTTAAACCTAGTGGAAGTGAACTCCATACAAACATAGAAGTGACGGCAGAAGAAGACCAAACGGCCCATCCAGTCTGCCCAGCAAGCAAACTGGGCAGACTGGATGGGCTGTTTGCTGCAAATGAGTGATTTTGCAATCCCTTCCTATGAAAAGCTTTAACACTCGGTAATTCAGGAGAATTGCCTTTTTTTTTTTAATTGTGAATTCCTGCTAGCCTCGTACCATTTTAATTTCCCTTTCAGAAGAGGAGCACAAGGGCCATTCAAAGCTTTAAAGGCAAGCAATGCAGATTTAAATTTACAGCGCATGTTCACTGAGAGCCAGTGAAAGGCAAATAACAGTGGCTTTGCAGGAACTCTCCTAGTACTTCCAGTAATTATACGTGCGGTGGTATTTTGAATCACCTATAACCTGTGTAACAAGTTTCTGGAAGAAAAAATGCACATTCTCATTTCAGTCTCACATGTTCCACATCAGGTAAGTGGGCCTCTTGCAAAAATATGTTTAATGGGGGAGTGAATCCCATCCGCATTCAGCGTTGTAATTTTAACCTTCGCCATAATCTCCAGTGTGGTGGAAATGCCTGGCGCAGCCCAGGAAGGGGCCGAAAATAAACAAGCATAGTCGAGAACCCGGGGCCTGTCAGCCTGGACCACTGGGCCAAGGAATCCCAACACCGTCTCCCATGTCATTTTCTGGAACGAGGCATGGCCATCCTCATTCACAAACAGCTGTCCTTTCAGGTGGAGGGGGTGTTGCAAGACAAGGAGGGCCGATATGTTATAGTGGCAGGAGAGCTCCATCAGCAAAAGGTGGACTTTTGTAATCTGTATGCGCCCAATGTAAGAACATAAGAACATGCCATACTGGGTCACACCATGGGTCCATCAAGCCCAGCATCCTGTTTCCAACAGTGGCCAATCCAGGCCACAAGAACCTGGCAAGTACCCAAAAACTAAGTCTATTCCATGTAACCATTGCTAATGGCAGTGGCTATTCTCTAACAGGTCGATCCAGTAAAGTGCGCTCCGTCGGAGCGCACTGTCACCCTGCTCTGGACGCGTGTTTTCCCTTACCCCTTATTCAGTAAGGGGAGGAAAACATGCGGCCCACCCGCGGCACCTAATAGCGCCCTCAACATGCAAATGCATGTTGATGGCCCTATTAGGTATTCCCGAGCGATCCAGTAAGTAAAATGTGCAGCCAAGCCGCACATTTTACTCTAAGAAATTAGCGCCGCCCAAAGGTCGGCGCTAATTTCTTCCGGCGCCAGGGAAGTGCACAGAAAAGCAGTAAAAACTGCTTTTCTGTGCACCCTCCGACTTAATATCATAGCGATATTAAGTCGGAGGTCCCCAAAAGTATAAAAAAGTAAAAAAAAAAAAAATAAATTTTGAATTCGGCCCGCGGCTGTCGGGCCGAAAACCGGATGCTCAATTTTGCCGGCGTCCTGTTTCCGAGCCTGTGGCTGTCAGCGGGCTCGAGAACCGACGCCGGCAAAATTGAGCGTCGGCTGTCAAACCCGCTGACAGCCGCCGCTCCAGGCCAAAAGGAGGCGCTAGGGACGCGCTAGTGTCCCTAGCGCCTCCTTTTCCTCGTTTGCACCGCGTCGCCTAATTTAAATACTGGATCGCGCGCACCGGTGAGGGGCCGGTGCGCGCGCCGGGAGAGCGGGCGTTAGTCCGCTCTCCCACGGACTTTACTGGATCGGGCTGTAAGTGAACTTAATAGCAGGTAATGGACTTCTCCTCCAAGAACTTATCCAATCCTTTTTTAAACACAGCTACACTAACTGCACTAACCACATCCTCTGGCAACAAATTCCAGAGTTTAATTGTGCGTTGAGTAAAAAAGAACTTTCTCCGATTAGTTTTAAATGTGCCCCATGCTAACTTCATGGAGTGCCCCCTAGTCTTTCTACTATCCGAAAGAGTAAAGAACTGATTCACATCTACCCGTTCTAGACCTCTCATGATTTTAAACACCTCTATCATATCCCCCCTCAGTCGTCTCTTCTCCAAGCTGAAAAGTCCTAACCTCTTTAGTCTTTCTTCATAGGGGAGTTGTTCCATTCCCCTTATCATTTTGGTAGCCCTTCTCTGTACCTTCTCCATCGCAATTATATCTTTTTTGAGATGCGGCGACCAGAATTGTACACAGTATTCAAGGTGCGGTCTCACCATGGAGCGATACAGAGGCATTATGACATTTTCCGTTTTATTCATCATTCCCTTTCTAATAATTCCCAACATTCTGTTTGCTTTTTTGACTGCTGCAGCACACTGAGCCGACGATTTCAATGTGTTATCCACTATGACACCTAGATCTCTTTCTTGGGTTGTAGCACCTAATATGGAACCCAACATCGTGTAATTATAGCATGGGTTATTTTTCCCTATATGCATCACCTTGCACTTATCCACATTAAATTTCATCTGCCATTTGGCTGCCCAATTTTCCAGTCTCACAAGGTCTTCCTGCAATTTATCACAATCTGCTTGTGATTTAACTACTCTGAACAATTTTGTATCATCTGCAAATTTGATTACCTCACTCATCGTATTTCTTTCCAGATCATTTATAAATATATTGAAAAGTAAGGGTCCCAATACAGATCCCTGAGGCACTCCACTGCCCACTCCCTTCCACTGAGAAAATTGCCCATTCAATCCTACTCTCTGTTTCCTGTCTTTTAGCCAGTTTGCAATCCACGAAAGGACATCGCCACCTATCCCATGACTTTTTACTTTTCCTAAAGCCTCTCATGAGGAACTTTATCATACTCCCATAAGTTTTTCACACAATTAGTGAACTTACTTTCTAATTTACTGATTACAGTTTAGTGGTGGGTGGAGATTTTAACATTGTGACTGTAAGCCCACTAAGGCTGTGGATAGTAGGGAGGCTCAGCAGGGTGCTAACCTCTTATGTCAGGAATTAGGTTTACTAGATGTCTGGCGGGTTTTACACCTGGGAGAGCAGGATTTGACTTTCTACTATAACCCTCATAAATCTTATTCCAGGTTCGATTACCTTCTAGTGTCCGACAAGCTTTTTTCTAGTACTTGGGAGGCTACCATATTTACTATTTCTACTTCTGATCATGCAGCAGTGTCCGTGGGGGTAGAACTGGAGTGTTCCCAGCGACCCTCTTTTTCTTGGCGAATGAGCCTCAAGCTCTACTCTGATAAAAAGTTTCACGGATACCTGAAAGGGCGCTGGGAGGAGTGTTTGAAGTTCAATATTGATCCAGATATTTCCCCTTCTGTGCTCTGGGAGGCTAGGAAAGCAGTAATGATGGGTCACATTATTGCGTGCGCGGCTAAAATAAAATGCCGGTGTAATGCGGAAATTTAACAATTAACTAGGGCCTTGAAGGTTGCGTAATCCCAGCATATGAATGACTTGTCAGACTCTTCTAAATTTAAAGTAGACCAAATACGTGCCGCCTTAAATACTTTGCTGTTCCAGCGAGCTTCCAGAGCTTTTCGATTTTTTTCAGTATCAGCTATACCATTTCGGGAACCACCCGAGCAAGCTTCTTGCTAACTTGGTTCGTGTGTGCGTGGCCCTAGATCCTGTATAGCGGGAATCAGGGATCGCGCCGGGGCCCATAAATACGCTCAGGCTGATATTTCAGCATGTGCTTTTGGAATACTATAGTGGTCTTTGCAGTCGTAAAACAATGAATCTGGAGGCTCGGGATGTTTCTTTTCCAAGATCTCCGGTGGCCTACACTGCCACAGGATATGGTGGAGAAAATAAATGCCCCTATTAGGGATGGCGAAATCTTTTCAGCAATCCAGGGTTTAAAGTTGGGAAAAGCCGCCAGGCCCGATGGATGGGGGACTGCATTTTTTAAGATCTTGAAATTTCTGGAACTCCCAGTGTTAACCCAGTTTTATAATGGTCTGGGGCTTCTGCAGGGGATCTGGCCCCAGATATGAATCAATCTGTTATAGTCGTCTTGCCGAAGAAGAGTAAAACCCTCTGGCGTTCTCTGATTAATGTAGATATGAAAATGTTGGCCGCCATACTAGCTAACAGATTAAATAGTGCTCTACCTCAGCTAATTAGTAATGACCAGACTGGATTTGTGAAGGGGAGACAAGGAGCGAAAAATGTTTGTCGGCTTATTGCCGTATTGAGTCAAACTTCCATCGCAGAGCTGGTTGTTCTCAGTTTGGACGCAGAAAAAGCGTTTGACTCGCTTTCCTGGGATGATATGTTTTGGGCATTACAAAACTTTGGTTTTTTTTCTTGTCAGATTTTCGTGTGGCTCAAAATCATGCATAGTAACCCTAGTGCCCGCATGTTGATTAATAGCGCTCTCTCACATCCCTTTGCGTAACAACGCGGGAGTCTGCCAGGGGGTGTCCCCTTTTGCCGTTACTGTTTGTCCTGGCCATAGAACCCTTGGCGATATGTCTGCGACAAGAGGAGAAACTTAAGGGCATTGCTATAGGCGAGCAACTCCTTTTGTTTGTAGATCACCCTTGACGCAGCATTCCTGCCACTTTTGCATCTATTTTCTCAATTCCAACAAATAGCGGGTCTGAAAATGAACTTCTCAAAGTCAGAGGCCTTGTTCCTAAGGTGATGGAACATTGGGAGGACCCCTTTCCCTCTTATCAGGGTCCCAACTAAAATAAACTACTTGGCTGTGTGGGTTCCTAGGGACTTAGATACTTTGTATGAGCTTAATATTAGAGATGTTATTGCACAAATACAATCGCAGCGGACAGCGTGGCAATCCCTGCCTCTTTCACTTTTCGGCAGCTTGTACAAGATCTTGGGGACGATGGTCCCCAAGATCTTGTACAAGCTGCGGAGGTTACCTCGCAGGCTCCCGACTTAAGATCTGAGTAAGCTGTGTTCCTCTTTTTTTTTTTTTTTCACTTTCCTATGGAATGGCAGGCGAGCGCGAATAGGTCACACGAAATTGGAATGCCCCAAAGAGGCGGGAGGGCCTGCCAGCTGCGATTTGTCGGTGAATGGGTTACCGGCAAATGTTGTGAAGCTGGTTTGGTGGCCCGGATGTCGGCCCCGCCTGGAGAGCGACGGGAACTGGTCCTTCCCAGACCTTCGACCACCCCGTGCGTGCTGGCTTGGAGACGGCTACAAAATAAATGGGGTTTGAGCAGGCCCCAGTCCTTACTGCTTCCACTGGAGGGGACTGCGGGTTTCCCTCCAGGGGTGGAATATGCCCCCATTTCTCAGGGATGGGCTAAGTTAGGGGTAAAGTTTCTCTCACATTTATACGTGGCAAATACATCAGACGTGGTGTCTTTTTCCGCGATGGGTTAAACTTTTCGGATCCCACCCCGGCAGCTTTTTTTTGTTTATCTCCGGGCCAGACACTCTCTAGCTTCTCTACAGTGGGAGAAGGATTCCTTTTTCTGGGGAAGTCGCCTTTGCAGATACTCTCCAGGACACTGCTCGCATGAATAATTCTGTAGCGGGGTGGCATAAAATGTGTAAAAAAAAAAAAAAAAAAAAGATTGTAGGCCAAGGTCCTTGCAACCTCTTGCTACTTACGGGACTCCCGTTTTGGGGGAAACCATCACGGTAGAATTTCTGACTGGTTGCTTCGCAGCGCTGCAGCGCCGTAATATTGATGTCAGGCTGCCAGAACTGCAGTTTAATCTGCTACATCACGCATAACTCTGACGATGTGCGGGGGACTCCGTGGAGGGTTAGCTCCCGCTTCACTGGGTATTAAGTGCCGCCAGGAGCACGGCCTTTTTACTGCACCGATTTTTATACTGCCTGAAGCGAGATGTGTTTTTTTGCATGAAGTGCTGTCTGCTATTAACGGATGACGAGTGATTCACTCATGAATGTTTGAAACACCATAAAAATGACGGAGCATACATTTTGTATGGGTGCATTGATCATTTTTCCCAGCGTTGTGGAAATATTATGAATGCATGTATCATCCACACCCTTCTCTGATCTCTTCTTAAGGTGCACTCACAGCTCAGCACACAGCCACTTACATACATACAGCCTTTGGGTTACAGTATTGCACATTTAAAAATTGTGCTACTTTTAATTTGATGCTGAAAACAAATTAACAATGAATCCTCTGAAAAAAAAAACGGAATTATAATTACAATATAGTAAACCTCTCATACCAAAATAGCACCAACTGACAGCAATCAAACCTATGAAAAAGCAATACTGCAAATATTACACTACATTACTCCTCCTATTATGAAAACAGAGCAAGCCAAACTGCTATACATTCCTATGTAGAAACTATACACTAGCCGAATACCATCTTAGTCACATATGTAGAACACAGATTAACCCTCACCAAACTTAAAATAAAGAGACCATAAAGTACAAACAGAAATCTACAGACAAAAACTGAACTGAAAACCACAAGCCAGACTGTATGTAGAGCAACAATGGAAAAAAAGAAACATCATCTAGCCACATACATCAAACTATAAAATCAACAAATATAAAACATCATGATAGTAAAATCATATTCATAAAATGAATACATATTTCAAAACAGCTGATGAAAAGAATACCCAATAATTAAAAACTCATAAAACATTTTAAAATTTCCCAAACATAAAATATTTCAAAACAATAAACACATCAAATAACACACAATAATTAAAACAAATAAGGATTTTTAAAAAATCCCCAGCTCTCCATACCTGGGAACTTTTGATTTCCAGTCATCTTGAAATTGTTGTGGATTAATGGGTGAATTGGGGGGGGGGGGGGGGGGGGGGAGCAAATTTTCTCTTCATTCACATACGCACGCTCCAAAACACACACACTCATCTACTCACAGTGCTCGCACACATTCTCTCTCTTCCACACAAACACATGGAGGCCGATGCAGTATCATGCGTGAAAAAACGTGCAGCCAGACTGGGTGCCCGTTTTTTCAATGCACACACATCCATCTCTCCTGGGTGCCCGATGCAATATTCAAATGAACTGCTTCATTAAAAAGGCCACACTAGGGATAAATTATACGGCCCTAGCGTGTCCTTGGCATCGGGTGCCCGGGAGACATATATGTGTGCGGGTTATGAAAACAGACGCTCAGTACGAGTGTCCATTTTATCCCGCAGAAGCTAATTTACCAGCATAATATACACGTACAATATTCACGGCCTGGAGCGTATATATTCTGGGTATATTGTGCGCTCTGAAATTTTTTATTCAAGACTTTCATTTTTCATGATGCTGCTTGTTTTTTTTTTAATTGAGCCCTTGACACGCAGCAAGACGTAATGCCAGCTCCAGGGCTGGCATACAATTTTCTGTCTTAAAACGTGTGCATTGGGAACATGGTGATTTTTTTTGCATCGGGGTAATAGCTAATAGCCTCATCTACATGGCATGTAATAAGCACTATTAGCTACGCACTACTGCATCAGGAGTTATTCTAACGTGTCCAAAATGTGCACCTAACTGCGTGTCAAGCGGTGCGCTAGGCTGAGCGCACTATATTGCATCGGCCCCATGCTCTCTATCTCTTTCCCATATGTTTTCAAATGCTTGCTCTCATACACACATACATACACACAAACAAATGTTCTCGTTCTCTCTCTCTCCCTCTCCGGAACATAGAAGAAGCAGCCCCCTCCTCCTTGGGCTTGCAATGTCTTTGCTCACACACAGACATGCTCACAGGCAAGCTTTCTCTGTCACACACACAGACCTGCTCACACACAAGCTTTCTCTCATGCTCTCTCTCCCCCAAATGTACTTGCATGCGCTCTCTCTCTCCCTGGAACATAAAGGCAGCAATAGCTACCTCCTTGGACCCATGCAGCATCACTCGTTTGTGTGCACATACACACAAACTCTCACACATGCTATTGCTCACACACACAAATAAATAAATACAAAAGCTCTCTCATACACACACAAGCTCTCGCATATGCTACTGCACATACTCACACAAGCTCTCCCCCCCCCTCTCTCCCTCCCCCCCCCCATAATGTGCATTTTGCTGGCAGCAGCAGTCTCTTCTTTATGGCCCCACCACTGTAGCCACCTCTCTTCCACTGCCTGGACCAGTCATGGCAACCTTCTGTCTTTGGCCATATGGCCTGGACCTGACGTGGGAACCTTCTTTCTTCAGCCTTGTGGCCCAGGCCCACTCAGTAGCCTTTTCCTTTTAGTCACGCGGCATGGGCCCGATGTAGCAGCCTTCTCCTGGGCCGCACAGCTATCTACTGTCTTCGGCGCGGGGCCCAGGCCTACTCGGCAGCCTTCTTTCATAGGCCCAACCCAGTGCAGCAGCATCCCCTCAAACTCCTCTACAGCCCAGCAGGGATTGAAAAACAAAAAAAATAGCAGGGCCGCTGCGACTCAGGCCACTGAGCCAGAGGCTTGGGACACAGGCCCCGTGTACTGGATGCTAACAACGCCACTGCCTACTGTTCCTCCAGTCAATGGGCCCAGGGCAGTTTTATCAAGCCCTGTGCTTCCACAAAGGCTGTGAGGCTGAGCTCCCTATCCCTTCTGGCCCTTCCTGGCTCCGTTCCCCCCTGTGAAAGAAGGCTGTTTTTCTCCCCATGTATCGGTGTTGACGATATGGTCCCTCCCCACCAAGGCAATTTACATTGCTCTTGGGAAACCTGTCCCCTGCCCTCCCCCCTCCCCCACCCCAGCCACCAATTCAAGTGAAAGAGTTTGGTGGCCGAAACAGTGCCAACGTCTATTTTAAAAGAAGGCCTCATTTAGAAGAATTATCATTGTGCCCATGGGGCTGGGGAAGGTGGCGAGGCTGCAGGGTGGATACTCCTGTCACCAGCTCAGTGCCAGACTGAGGCCCTCCTGTTTATCTCTGGCTCAGCTGGTCTGATTTCTGCAAGGAAATCCTGAACTGTGCCGTTGGCCTTCACTCTCCGTCGCTGCTGCGGCGTGGCAGAAGAGGCCTCCTCTGAGAGAACTGTCCAGGTCACAATCAGCAGCGGGAAGGTTTAATCTCACACCTGTCTAGGAGCAATAAAGGATCCCCGCCTTTTCCCTCCAGACAGGGCGGTGATTTCTCCTCCTGGGTAAGAGGTTAAGATGGAAAGATATTCCTGACAGCACCAGCAAACTTTTCTTAGTTAAATCCATGACCCTTTCCCCCTCCCCTTTTCCAATCTTCTTTGAAAGCGTTGCTGATGGCAGAACCCCCCTCATAACCAGGGTCCTCTCTCCCAAGGAGACCTCCAGGCAGATCAACGCTTCTTACTGCCGTGTAGACAAGGGGAGGGGGGAGAGGGGTGAATTCAGCCATGGGCGTAACATCCGAAGTGCACAGTAGTGCACGGGCACCACCAACTTTAAAATGGGGTGTGCCATGATGCACCACCAACCTGGGAAGCTATCGCGTCTTCTCTGGCTCTCTTCCAGAGCAGTGCTGCTGACCACCGCCACTAATGGACCCTCTCTAAGCCGCATGTGTGCGCAGGAAAACGTCTGCGCTCGCGCACCCGTGCAGCTCTAAGGCCCCCCCCCCCCCTCCCAGTGCAGGAAGCCTAGATGGGCCATGGTGTACCCCGCCCTGCCACGGCCTGAAGCAAAGAGGACGCCGGCGGGGGCCATGGCAGACCCCTGAAGTGGAGAGGAGGTCAGCGGGACCGTGAGTGAAGAGGAAGCTGGCGGAGCAGGGCCCGAAGTGAAGAGGAGGCCGTGTGTGTTTATATGTCTGTGTGAGAGTTTGTGTGTCTGTGTGAGCGCCTGTGGGTGTGTGTGTATATCTGTGAGAGCCTGTGTGCATGTGTGTGTGTGAGCGCCTGTGGGTGTGTGTATATCTGTGAGAGCCTGTGTGCATGTGTGTGTGTGTGTGTGTGTGTGTCTGTGTGAGCGCCTGTGGGTGTGTGTATATCTGTCAGAGCCTGTGTGCATGTGTGTGTGTGTGTGTCTGTGTGAGAGTTTGTGTGTCTGTGTGAGCGCCTGTGGGTGTGTGTATATCTGTGAGAGCCTGTGTGCATGTGTGTGCATGTGTGTGTCTGTGTGAGCGCCTGTGGGTGTGTGTATATCTGTGAGAGCCTGTGTGCATGTGTGTGTCTGTGTGTGAGTTTGTGTGTCTGTGTGAGCGCCTGTGGGTGTGTGTATATCTGTGAGAGCCTGTGTGCATGTGTGTGCATGTGTGTGTCTGTGTGAGCGCCTGTGGGTGTGTGTATATCTGTGAGAGCCTGTGTGCATGTGTGTGCATGTGTGTGTCTGTGTGAGCGCCTGTGGGTGTGTGTATATCTGTGAGAGCCTGTGTGCATGTGTGTGCATGTGTGTGTCTGTGTGAGCGCCTGTGGGTGTGTGTATATCTGTGAGAGCCTGTGTGCATGTGTGTGTGTGTCTGTGTGAGCGCCTGTGGGTGTGTGTATATCTGTGAGAGCCTGTGTGCATGTGTGTGTCAGTGTGAGAGTTTGTGTGTCTGTGTGAGCGCCTGTGGGTGTGTGTATATCTGTGAGAGCCTGTGTGCATGTGTGTGTGTGTGTGTGTGTCTGTGTGTCTGTGTGAGCGCCTGTGGGTGTGTGTATATCTGTGAGAGCCTGTGTGCATGTGTGTGTGTGTCTGTGTGAGCACCTGTGGGTGTGTGTATATCTGTGAGAGCCTGTGTGCATGTGTGTGTGTGTCTGTGTGAGCGCCTGTGGGTGTGTGTATATCTGTGAGAGCCTGTGTGCATGTGTGTGTGTGTGTGTGTCTGTGTGAGCGCCTGTGGGTGTGTGTATATCTGTCAGAGCCTGTGTGCATGTGTGTGCATGTGTGTGTGTGTCTGTGTGAGCGCCTGTGGGTGTGTGTATATCTGTCAGAGCCTGTGTGCATGTGTGTGTGTGTGTGTCTGTGTGAGCGCCTGTGGGTATGTGTATATCTGTCAGAGCCTGTGTGCATGTGTGTGTGTGTGTCTGTGTGAGCGCCTGTGGGTGTGTGTATATCTGTCAGAGCCTGTGTGCATGTGTGTGTGTGTGTCTGTGTGAGCGCCTGTGGGTGTGTGTATATCTGTCAGAGCCTGTGTGCATGTGTGTGTGTGTCTGTGTGAGATCTTGTGTGCATGTATTCATCGGACCGTTTTGAGGACCATTTACCTCCTTCCCTTGTGCCCCTCTGTCCCCCCTCCCTCCCCCCCTTCACATCTCTCCATCATGGTTTGAAACAGATTTTGTTTGGGACGTTTGGGGCATGGGAGGAATTCATTAATGAAAAAATAAAATGCTAAAATTGGCCACTGGTGTAGGCCATGGTGATGACAGCAAGCCAAGGGCAGACGTCTTCCAGCAATCTGTCAGGGCATTACAAGCGCCACCTGACATTTCTCCATCAAACAGCAGCCTGGATTCTTGAAGAAGTGTCGCAGTCCTATCACTAAGAGTGCATCCGCTTTCCTTGAAAGGCTCCCTCCCTGCTGGGGGGGGGAGAGGCCATTCTTTTGCACTTCATTCCTCAAAGACAGGGAGTAAGTGGGGTGGGTGGGGGGGAAGGGACTCTCACAGGAAGTCTGGCAAACACCGGCCAGCTCTGGGGGCGCCGATTCCCTGCATGAGGTTATCTTTAGCAAGGGAGGTTGATGGCTGAAACAGATGCTGATAACAGATGTGGAATCTATTGACTTGTTGGAGGTAAATCCCCCCAAGCAGAGGAGCAGAATAAGCACAACAGAGCAGTAAAATTCTGCTAATAGGGAGGGAGAAGGAAAACACCCACAGAGAGGGTTTCTTCTCCCTGTATACAGGCGCCAGGTATGGAAGGAACTCTGTAACTCTTTATGGTGATGCTGTAGAAAAGATTTTATTCCACTCCTTGCTAAGATTGCTGAAGAGCAGCTCCATGGTGCCCTAGCTGAACGCCCTCTCCCAACTGACGTAGCTATGGCAGCTCCAGCACCGTGCTGCTCCCTTCTCTGATGACACTGGCTCTGGCACAGCACCTCTCTGGGCCTCACGCCAGCCGGATTTCACGCTCTGGGTGACTGGCTAGCTTGAGACAAGGGCTGGCTTTACATAATTGTACTATATTTTTAAAAAGAAATCAGTTTTATTATATTGGCCAGCTTCCTCTTGCTCCTCAAGCTGTCAGAACTGGCCTCTATTAGACTAGTACAGCATCCAAGGAATTAGCCACCTCGCTCAGCCACCCTCGGCCAGGGCTCACAGAGCACAGTTCGGAGCATGGCCAGCGGGTGTCGCTGTTCTGCGATGGTTGAGACTGTCTCCTCCTTCCCCTCCCCCAGGCTCTAGGAAGGCTCCCTCTACACTACAGAGTCCCCATCTCTGGCTGCTCCGGGGAACGGGAGTCAGGCTGGGCTCCGGGAATCCAACCCAGGCCCAAAGCACTGCCACAGAGCCCTCAGCCAGTCCACTCTCCGATTTTTGTTAAAGAAACCCTTTTGTGTATTAATAAGACTGTGCACAAGGCCCACTGGAGGATTTCCCTGCTTATGGAAAATACAATATTCCCTTGCAGAAATCTCTTGTCGCCCTCTAGTGTCCATACAATGTCACAAGCCTCTAACCCTCCCACACTCACGCGAAGTAGTCACTGGTAAAGAAGTGGAGGGCAGAGCTTGCAGACCATCACCCCCCACCCCTTTGGGAGAGATACCTGCTATTTTTAAGGGCGCCGTCTGCCTCTTAGAAATTCTTTTACTGAAACACATTTCAGAAGGAAAAACGGATTCACTTTTGCCCTGGCTGAGCGGTTTTCCTTCAGCTCAATCAGAACCGGTTCCCAGGACTTCCGGCACTTCCTTCTCGCGCAGCATCTGAGCGTGGGACGAGCGACAAGCCAGGGGCCACGGAGCACGGCGCCCCCTGGAGTTCAGCCCCGGTCTGGCCCTCACAACTTGAGACGTTTCGGGCTTCAATGCTGCACCAGCTTTTGAGGCCTGGCCCCCCCCATACCCACACTGTGTGTCACATAAATGTATAATTGCATCCCACACGCACACCCGTCTGCACCTGTCTCTTTGGGCCACACCCCCGCCCTACATTTTTGTGGCAAATAAAATTAAATTTTCAGCCTTCACCAGGACGGAAGTAGCAGCAAAACAGCGAGGCGGGCGGAAGCAGCACTGGGATCTGCACCCCCTGCCCATCGCCCCGCGGGGACTGGAGCGCCAGAGCTTTCAAACGTTGGCGCGCATTCGTTATTTGCTACAGTGACCGAGGCAAGGCCGCTGGCACCCTGTGCAATATCATTGCTGAGCCCTGTGAACCCAGCACCGTACAGCACCAGGCAGGCGGCGCTTCTGAGGGCCTGCGGCTGGAACCTGTGGTCTTGCTGCCAGGTTTTATCCACCGCAGGTTTACTTCTTACTGTCCACCTTAAGAACATAAGAACATGCCATACTGGGTCAGACCAAGGGTCCATCAAGCCCAGCATCCTGTTTCCAACAGTGGCCAATCCAGGCCATAAGAACCTGGCAAGTACCCAAACACTAACGGGAGGATTTTAAAAGCCCTGCTCGTGTAAATCCGCCCGGATTTACGCGAGCAGGGCCTTGTGCTCAGGCGCGCCTATTTTCCATAGGCCGCCGGCGCGCATAGAGCCCCGGGACGCGCGTAGGTCCCGGGGTTTTTCAAAGGGGGCGTGTTGGGGGTGGGACCGGATGACGCGGCGTTTCGGGGGTGGGGCGTGGTGTTTCAGGGGGCGGGACCGGGGGCGTGGTTTCGGCCTGGGGCATTTCGGGGGCGTGGCCGCGCCCTCCGGAACCGCCCCCGGGTCGAGTCTCGGCGCGTGGATAAAGGTGGGGGGGGTTTAGATAGGGCCGGGGGGGGTGGGTTAGGGAGGGGAAGGTGAGGGGAAGGTGAGGGGAGGGCGAAAGAAAGTTCCCTCTGAAGCCGCTCCGATTTTGGAGCAGCCTCGGAGGGAACGGTGACAGGCTGCTCTGCTCGGCGCGCGCCGGCTGCCCAAAATCGGCAGCCTTGCTCGCGCCGATCCAGGATTTTAGAAGATACGTGCGGCTACAGGCGTATCTTCTAAAATCCAGTGTACTTTTGTTTGTGCCTGGTGCGCAAACAAAAGTACGCAAACGCGCTTTTTAAAAAAATCTACCCCTAAGTCTATTCCATGTAACCATTGCTAATGTCAGTGGCTATTCTCTAAGGGGCAGATTTTAAAAGGCGCGCGAATAGCCTACTTTTGTTTGCGCTCCAGGCGCAAACAAAAGTACGCTGGATTTTAGCAGATACGCGCGGAGCCGCGCGTATCTGCTAAAAACCTGGATCGGCGCGCGCAAGGCTATGGATTTTGTATAGCCGGCGCGCGCCGAGCCGCGCAGCCTACCCCCGTTCCCTCCAAGGCCGCTCCGATTTCGGAGCGGCCTCGGAGGGAACTTTCCTTTGCCCTCCCCTCACCTTCCCCTCCCTTCCCCTACCTAACCCACCCGCCCGGCCCTGTCTAAACCCCCCCTTACCTTTGTCGGGGGATTTACGCCTCCCAGAGGGAGGCGTAAATCCCCGCGCGCCGGGCCGCGACCTGGGGGCGGGTACGGAGGGCGCGGCCATGCCCCCGGACCGCCCCGGGCCGTAGCCACGCCCCGTACCCGCCCCCAAAACGCTGCCGACACGCCCCCGAAACGCCGCGACGACCGGGCCCGCCCCCCGACACGCTCCCCTCGGAGAACCCCGGGACTTACGCGAGTCCCGGGGCTCTGCGCGCGCCGGGAGGCCTATGTAAAATAGGCTTCCCGGCGCGCAGGGCCCTGCTCGCGTAAATCCGCCCAAAACCGGGCGGATTTACGCGAGCAGGGCTCTGAAAATCCGCCCCTAAGTGAACTTAATAGCAGGTAATGGACTTCTCCTCCAAGAACTTATCCAATCCTTTTTTAAACCCAGCTACACTAACTGCACTAACCACATCCTCTGGCAACAAATTCCAGAGCTTTATTGTGCGTTGAGATAAAAATAATTTTCTCCGTGCTACTTGCTAACTTCATGGAGTGCCCCCTAGTCCTTCTATTATCCGAAAGTGTAAATAACTGATTCACATCTACCCGTTCTAGACCTCTCATGATTTTAAACACCTTTGTGGGGCTGGACCTGTTAAGCTGCGACACCCCTTACTCTAGTTGACGGCTGTGCTGCAAAAAGCTGGGTCATAAATCCACTAAATAACGAAGCAACAGAAGAATTGAAATGTATTAAAACCATTGTCGTCACCCGAAGAATGTTCCCCGATTGTAGGGGGGGTGGGGGTAGGGTCTCCTTTCCTGCTATGAACAATGATGTACACCCCCCTCTGAAAATCCCACAGCTGCCCATGAGCGTCAGGTGCGAAGTTCAGTCTCATTTCTTTTTTTCCGAGTATGGCCAGACTGGGGGGAGGAACAGTTGTGATCCTGTTCTTGCTTAAGAAGGACATAAGACAATTTGTTTAAAAAAATGCCCCTGTCCTATATAGGAAATCCTCAGCCTTGCTTCCTACCTGATTTTATTTGGTTGCTGTCTTACGATGTTCCTTGTTTAGATTTTGGTTATGTGCCAGTGAGCGTTGTGAATGTGGGGGACTACGGGAACATTTGCTCATATCTTGTTGGTGGACTTGCATTATTGCCGGATTCTAGTTTGTGATTTGTATGCTATTGATGGATAACTTTTTTTTTCTGTTTAACTGTAGTGACCAAATAAACAAATGTTTAAAAAAAAAAAGAAGACACACTTGATTCCTGAAAACTGTGTCTTAAATCAAAACGTTATAGGTCAAAACTGATTTTCCCATTCAGACAATGTTATAAATGGGGGATGGTTCCAGCACTAAGACTCGATCCCCTATTTTCAGCGAAATTATCCAGTATTTAGTAATACACAGTACTGAAAAAAGAATTCACATATTTTAAAACATTACAAGAAAGAAGAAAGTGCCAAGCGTTGTTATTGATATTTTGTTTTTGTTTTAGATTTTATGTGCGTTCATTTTATAATCCATTATAAATGTTTTTTGTAAACAGCTTGGAAGTGTTGGCAGGTGGTATATACATTTAATAAATAAATAAACAAGGCATGCCTAGAGATCATTGCACTGACACTGTTCTGAGAAGAGGACATCCCTGGCAGTCTTCCTGCTGCTGTCTCCTTGCCAGCCGAGCCTCACGGTCATCAGTGTGCAAATGCACACCTGCTGGGAGAGGCTTGTGACCAGTGTGGTAAGTTGGATAATGGGTCTCAGTTTAGAATCTCTGTAACTGAAAATGCTTCATGTCAAAGGACTTCCTGTATAAGCAGGACACCTGGCTTCCCAAGTCACTACACAAATATCCCCAAACATGGGGGGAGGGGGGGGGGAGGAAGACAACTAGGGCAATTATCCGTGACTCCCATAGCACAAGGGGTGGAGCTGAAAGAAGCAGGGCCTGAGAGATCTTTAGGCGGTGGCATTCATGACAAGAAAACTCAGCACAGGGCCCTATGGATGAACATGCACTTATAGACATTCTTGCCCCCTCCTCCTGCAGGGCATCCTGTCACCATGGAAACCCTTGCGAGGGGCAAGGCCGCTGCAGGGCCTGCAAGCACGTGTGAGTTCCCAGGTCCCGGGCTGAGTCTTCTTGTTACTATCACCTTCTGAAGAGCTACCTCAGACCTGGGACTAAGCAAAATAGTAAGGTAGGAGAGAGAAAACTCAGGAAGACTGGAGGAAGAGACTCTAGGAAAGAACCATGAAGGGGAGGGTAGAAGGAAGAGGACCTGAGAGGGAAGCCATAGGGGATGACTGGTGGGAGTGGAGCCAGGAAGATTAGAGGGGGAGGAGCCAGTAAAGAGCCATGGAGAATGCTGGAGGGAGAAAAGCCAGGAAATGGCCATGAGGGATGGGGTAGCAATAGGGCAGCGGGAGGCATTAGGCGGCTGCCTCGGGTGCCGGATGTGGGCAGGGTACCGTGGTCAATGTGAGGGTACCATTTTTGAAAGTGAACGAGTCACATGGCGCGAGATCGCGGAGAGAGACAGATCTCGAGGTAGGGCAGCCGCCCATCCTTGCACCTGCATTGGGTAGCAAAGAGGGGGAACCCAGGAAAGGGCCATGGGGGGGGGGGGGGGGTAGGAGAGATGGTAAGGAGGGAGAAGACCTCAGAAGAGACCATGGAGATGGAGAGGGTAGGAGTGAGAAGATCCAGAAAGGGGGCCATGGAGGAAGGGAGGAGTGAGAAGATCTGGGAATAAGTGATGGGGTGGAGGGAGCCGTGGGTGGGAAAAAGATCAGGGAAGGGGACATGGGGTGGAGAGGTAACTCAAGGGCTGAAGATGGTGGAGGGGTTTGGGGGATAGAAAGACCCAGAAAGGGACCCTTGGGGAAGGAGACGAGAATGGGCAGCAAGAGGGATGTGAGGGAAGCTATTGGATAAGATCCTGGGGAGGAGAGGAGCTGGGATAGGGGCCAAACTGCCAAGTCTCTGCTCTGGGCCTCAGTTTCTGCAATCCTGGCCCTCAGCACAATGCAAAGAGTTGCAGAATTTGCAAACCAAACGTCCAGTTTTTCCCCCTCTTACCATGAGATCTAAATCAAGCAACAGGAACCCTTATTTTTTTATTTTTTTTTTGCAGCTTGGGTTACTAGTGAGGGACATCCCTAATTTCCTGTATGAACTCTGCATGTCACTTGCCAGGATTTGTAAGAGTTGCCCTTCTCACGCTATCAAAACCAGTACCCTCAGCCTGCAATGAGCGTTTTGGATCTGAGTGAAACTGCTTTACAAGCCCAGAGTGACTGGCTCATAACCAGAGCTTAAATGGCTGACTGGACTCATCATGCCCTGACTAATAGGCCCTTCTCGCCTGTACCTTCCTACTCAAGAAAAATCAATAAGGAAGCGGAGCAAAGGCTGAAAAATAAAGCTGCCCCTGCTGCCATCGGCAGAGCTTCTGTGCAGCAAGACAAATGGGAGCTCAGTTTCAGGCAGAGGAAAGCTGCTTGCTAGGTCCTGGGTGCCCCAGGTGCGCTGCGAGTCATTACAGTTTTAATTGAGGCAATGGTGTGCGGCTGCCAAGACTGCAAATGACTTCCAAGCGGGCATCGGGCTCACAGCTGCTCCCCGAGAGCCCGGGAGTCGCAGAAGCTCTGCCACCGGTAATGAAGCAGACGCATCTGCAGCCCTCCCCTTCTGCCAAGGAGGCGGCAGCGGATATTAAAACGAGACTCGGAAACGGATGCCGGGCGTGCGGCTGCACCTCATGTGCTGCAGAGCGGCTGCACTTTGTCTCCATCCCTGCCTGGCATAGTGCAGGACCCTCAGGAAACGTGCCCGGCTTCTCCCCTTCCCCCCCCCCAAAAAAGGAAATACTGAAGGGAGGGCAAAACCAGGGCTGGATTACGATGTGCTGAGGTCCTAGGGCAAGGTACAGTAGGAATAACTATTGAAATGTAGTCATTTCTTTTCTGTCTACAAAGCCCTCATAATCCGAAGCCCTAAACTGTAGTTTACGTAGGGCGTGATTTACTAAGGCTCTTCTTCCATGCTGTACCAATGGGGGAAATGGCTCAGTGAATGAGAACCTTAGCTTGTTCCTAAATCCAGGACTATGCAAAATATAATCCTAACCTCACTGACTATGTTCTGAGATTTGTGCTGCTCTTGCTGAATAGAAAGGGGATTTGATTCAGTCTGTGATATGATTCTCCTCAAAACAGCTGCTATGATGTTTTTTTTTTTTTGTTCACAGGAGGTTTAATTCTCCTGCTTTGTTTATGGGCTTAATGTCCTCGTGTCCCCAGCGGGGGTCAGGTGGCAGGGTGTTAAGCATCCTCCAACCCCTATACTGCCTCAGAGAAAGGGACCATTCCTCAGCTTAGAGCACCTGGATCTTAGACAAAAGGCCAAGAACCCTTGACAATCAATGATGCATAACGGGCTCCAGGCCTGCTTCCCTTTATTAAGATTATTATTCCCACCTCCTTGCGAAAGCTCCAGGGCCGGCAAGGGTCCCTACAAGAGAACCACAGATGGAGCATTTACGCTGCAGTGTTATGCATGCTGCATTAAATGATGAAACAGAAATAAAAGCTAAGCCACTCTTTTCTTCCCTCTCTCATCATAATTTTCCAATATATTACCTGTGGCCAGCTGAGAGGTGTGACTCAGATTTGGCCGAGCCTGCCAGGTGCTCAGGGAAATCTCATTCTTCCCATCAGACGGAAGGCTATGCCATGCTACCACCCCTTCCTACCTAGGACACGCAGACACTCCCATGAAATATGTTTCATAGTTCATGAAAGGCCAATTTTTTGGATACATTTGCATTTGGTAAGATAATTACAAACACCACCTGAAGATTTACTAGAATTAGAGGATTAAAGATTGAGTTGATCTAAAGCTTTTATCACATTAAATGTGAAACTCTCTCAGTTCTATACAAACTTTCCTCATAAATCTATAATATAACATACAAGCCTTGGCATTAAAAACCAGGCATTGTTTTCTTATCAGAGCAGCTCCACATATAGAAATGACATAGAAATGATGGCAGAAAAAGACCAATCGGCCCATCCAGTCTGCCCAGCAAGCTCCCACACTTATTTTCCCCTACGTATCTGTTTCACCAACCACCAATTTCAGGGCTCTTGTTGGTAACTGTTTGATTCAAGTTTCCTGCCATCCCCTGCCATTGATGCAGAGAGTAATGTTGGAGTTGCATCAAAGGTGAGCATAAGGCTTAATGGTTAAGGGTAGTAACCACCGCATCAAGCAAGTTATCCCGATGCTTGTTTACCCAGACTGCACAGATCATTGCCTTGTTGGATGTTGTCTGAATGTAAATCCTCTTTTCCACATTTCTTTCCCCCCCCGCCTTTGAAGCAGAGAGCAACTCTATATATGCATTCAAAGTGATGTATCAGGCTTAATTAGTTTAGGGTAGTAACCGCCGTATTAAGCAAGCTACCCACGCTTATTTGTTTACCCCGATTGTGAAGTTCAGTCCTTGTTGGTTGTTGTCTGAATGCAAATCCTCTTTTCCACATTTCCCCCTGCCGTTGAAGCTGACAGCAACGCTGTATATGCATTCAATGTAATGTATCAGGCTTAATTGGTTTAGGGTAGTAACCACCATAATAAGCAAGCTACCCCCATGCTTGTTTACTCCGATTGTGAATTTCAGTCCTTGTTGGTTGTTGTCTGAATGCAAATCCTCTTTTCCACATTTCCCCCTGCCGTTGAAGCAGAGAGCAACGCTGTATATTCATTCAAAGTGATGTATCAGGCTTAATTGGTTTAAGGTAGTAACTGCCGTAATAAGCAAGCCACCCCCATGCTTATTTGTTTATCCAGATTGTGAAGTTCAGTCCTTGTTTGTTGTTGTCTGAATGTAAATCCTCTTTTCCACATTTCTCCTTGTCTTAGAAGCAGAGAGCAATGTTGGAGTTGCATTAACCTTGCGAAGGCTTATTGAGTAAGGGTAGTAATCACCATGTAGTAGTCTCCACTCCAGTAATCCACCCCCTTGGTTCTTCACTTCATTCCCATCCTCTAGCCTTTATCGATCCACAGTGTTTATCCCATGCCCCTTTGAAATCCTTCACAGTTTTAGTCTTCACCACTTCCTCCGGAAGGGCATTCCAGGCATCCACTACCCTCTCTGTGAAGAAATACTTCCTGACATTGGTTCTGAGTCTTCCTCCCTGGAGCTTCAAGTCATGGCCCCTAGTTCTACTGATTTTTTTCCAGTGGAAAAGGTTTGCTGTTGACCATGGATCATTAAATCCTTTCAAGCATCTGAAAGTCTGTATCATATCACCCCTGCTCCTCCTCTCCTCCAGGGTATACATATTTAGGTTCTTCAGTCTCGCCTCATAAGTCATTTTATGAAGACCATCCACCTTTTTGGTCGCCCTTCTCTGGACCGCCTCCATCCTGTCCCTGTCCCTTTGGAGATACGGTCTCCAGAACTGAACACAATACTCCAGGTGAGGCCTCACCAAGGCCCTGTACAAGGGGATCATCACTTCCTTTCTCTTACTAGATATTACTCTCTCTATGCAGCCCAGCATTCTTCTGGCTTTAGCTATCGCCTTGTCACATTGTTTCGTCGACTTTAGATCGTTAGACACTATCACCCCAAGGTCTCTCTCCTGCTCCGTGCACATCAGCCCTTCACCCCCCATCAAATACAGTTCTTTCGTATTTCCTCACCTCATATGCATGACTCTGCACTTCTTGGCATTGAATCTCAGCTGCCATATCTTCAACCACTCTTCCAGCTTCCTTAAATCCCGTTTCATGCTCTCCACTCCTTCCGACATGTCCACTCTGTTGCAGATCTTAGTATCATCCGCAAAAAGACAAACCTTACCTTCTAGCCCATCTGCAATGTCTCTCACAAAGATATTGAACAGGACCTGTCCCAACACCGATCCTTGCAGCACTCCGCTTAACACCGCTTTCTCTTCAGAGTAAGTTCCATTTACCATCACACATTGTCTTCTGTCTGTTAACCAGTTTGCAATCCAGGCCACCACCTTGGCACTCACTCCTAAGCTTCTCGTTTTATTCACAAGCCTCCTATGCGGGACCATATCAAAAGCTTTGCTGAAATCCAAGTAGATGACATCGAGTGCTCTTCCTCGATCTAATTCCTTAGTCACCCAATCAAAAAAGTCAATCAGATTTGTCTGACAGGACCTTTCCCTGGTGAATCCATGCTGCCTCTGGTCCAGCAATTCTTCTAACTGTAGATAGTTCACTATTCTCTCTTTCAGCAGCAACTCCATTACTTTTCCTACCACCGGGGTGAGGCTAACCAGCCTGTAGTTACCAGCCTCCGCACTGCTCCCACTCTTGTGAAGTGGGACCACCACCGCTCTTCTCCAATCACTCGGCACCACTCCCGTTTCTAGAGATCTATTGAACAGGTCCCGCAGCGGACCCGCCAACACATCTCTGAGCTCCCTCAGTATCCTGGGATGAACCTCACCAGGCCCCATGGCTTTGTCAACTTTCAGTTTTCCTAGCTCTTCCCATACATTCTCTTCTGTAAACTGAGTTACATCTACTCCACTCCCCTCCAGTTTCTTGTTACCTAGCGACGGTCCTTCTCCAGGGTCCTCTTTAGTGAACACCGAACTGAAGTATTCATTTAATATTTCTGCCATTTCTTCATCTCTCTCCACATATTGGTCCTTTTCACCTTTCAATTTCACTATACCACTTTGGACTTTTCTCCTTTCTCTGAGGTATCTGAAAAATGTTTTGTCACCTCGCTTTACCTCTTTGGCAATCCTTTCTTCCACTTGACTTTTTGCCGTCTTCATTACTTTCTTCATCTCCCTCAGTTCCACCAGATATTCTTCCTTGTGCTCCTCCCTTTGAGATCCTTTATATTACTTGATCGCTGTTCTTTTAGCTTTTATTTGGTCAGCCACCTCCTTTGAGTACCAGATAGGTTTCATTTTTCTCTTGCTTTTCTTTACTTTTCTACCATATAGATTAGTTGCCTTGGTTATTGCTCCTTTTAGTTTGGCCCACTGTTGTTCCACATCTCTCATGTTCTCCCAGCCTTCTAGTTCTTCCTCCAGGTACTTCCCCATTTCATCAAAATCTGAGTTTTTGAAGTGCAAAACTCGGGTGTTCGTGCTTCTTCTCCAAATCCTGTTTGTGATATTAAACCATACCGTTTGATGATCACTGGTGCTGAGGTGGGCACCCACCTGGACATTAGAGACATTATCTCCATTAGTGAGCACTAAATCTAGTATAGCTCCCTCCCTTGTGAATTCCATTACCAATTGGGGTGTTCTCTAAGATTAAACGGTAGCAGATGTAATCACCTTCAAAGGGAAGCACTTTTTACTCATAGGAGTAAAATTATGGAATATTTTGCTACTGGAAATAGTTATGGTAACAACAAGGAATCAAGGGCCAGCTGGGTGCCACTTAGCTCTGTGGATAACCAGGGTTTGATTATCAGGCCAGGACTCTAGTTCTTGAGCTAGTTGGGGATGCTACAGAGGCAGCACATAATCTATAGGGGAACCCTTATTTCATCGGGCACTAGTCTATTGGAGTTACCAGGAACAGGCTAAGGGTCAGGGCAGGCAGCAGAGAAGCATAGTCAGGTCCAAGGCAAGAGGTCAGGTCCAGGTGCCAGACAAGTGTGGACAGGTCTAATGCAAAAGATCAGGTCCAGGTGGCAGGCAAGCATGGTCAGGTCCAAGGCCAAAGGTCAGTGCCAGAAGATCTGGCCAGGGGTGGATGAAGACAGATAAAGAGACACCGGATGAGAATGGGAGGAAGAAACGAGGCTGGACGAGACAGGCCGGGCAAGGCAAGGCTGGACGCAGGAACACTGCAACATATATACAGAGGGTGGGCACTGAAGCACAGGAACACAGGAATGGCTGAATGCATAAGCAGCACACAATGCTCTAGACAGGAGACCCGTTGCTGAGGCATCTTGGAATCATCCTGGGAAGCCTTATATAGGGAGAGCCAGTGATGTCATGTACAGGCTTTTCCAGAAGTGGGCTGTAAACTGTACTCCCCAGTCCATGAGGATGTGAAGAGAGAGCCCATGCAGATGGAAGATGTTTTGGACATGGCGATTGGCCAATTCAGGTACTGAAGGAAGGCCAAGGAGAGGCATGAAATGGGCCATTTTTGAAAAATGATCCACCTCTACCTCTAATGTTGTTGCGACTTGAAAGTGGAAGGTCAGTGACTAAGTTAATGGCCAAGTGGAGCCAAGGTTCCTTGGGAGCTGACAGCAGCAAAACATCCCCCAAGGTCAATCTTGAGAGCTCTTGTTCATGGCTCACTTGGGGTAGGACTCTATTATAGCACTTCACATCAGAAATTAACTCCAGGGTTCTGGTGATGCCTGGGAGTTATGGGCCCAGTGAAAAACTTTCTAATGTAGATGCTGAGGAACAAGTCTTCCCCGGTGGAACTGTCACTGTGGCAGTGACCACAATCCTTGCAGGGTTGATGAAATGTTGTGGGGCTCCAGAAAGCCTTCAGTATCAAAGGAGCAAGAGAGGGTGTCAGCCCATCGGTTTTTCTTTGCTGGGTGATACTGCTGCTCAAAGTTAAATCAGTTGAAAAATAGCGACAAATGGGCTTGCTGCAGTTTCAGTCACTGTGCTTGCGCACTAAGTGTTCCAGATTTTTGTGGTCCATGTAGATAATCACAAGGTGTCTGATCCCTTCAATAGATGTTGTCATTCCTCTAAGACTCGCTTCACTGCTAGTGGCTCGCAATCTGCAATGGTGTAGTATCTCTCTGCAGATGTACATTTTTTAGAGAAAATAGGAGCAGGTCACAAGAATTCCATGATTGTTGAACTGTAGAAGCATGGCTTAGAAGGGTCTGCGTGGTGCAGGCATGGGTCATGAGTGAATTCTTCCTTGATGCACTTAAATGCCTGATTAGCATTAACAGTCCAATTCTTGGTATCTGAACCCTTTTTGGTAAGAGCTGTGAGCGGTGCGCCCAATGTCAACTAGCTGTGTTGCAAACCCGAGAAAGCGCTGCAGGGCCTTGAGACCCATGGGTTGAGGCCACTCCAGGATGGCTTTCAGTTTCTCTGGGTCCATGTGTAGGCCTTACCGGGAAATGATATAGCCAAGGAATGGGAATCTGTCCTGTTCAAAAGTACATTTTTCTAATTTTGCGTAAAGGTGGTGCTCATGGAGTCTCTGGAGGACTTGTTTCATCTCAATGTTCTTTTAATGATCTTGAAAAGACTAGGATACTGTCCACATATATCACTACATGGGAGTAGAGAAGATCCAAAAATATTTCATTGATCGTAAACTGAAAGACCGCAGGGGAACTGCATAACCTGAAGATGTGTTAGGTGGTAAGGGACAGTCTTGTGGAAGTCATCTCAATGTATCACGCAAAGGGTTAATTTAGTCCCTTATGAGAGAGAAAAAACAATTATGCCTCCCCTCCCTTCCTCCTAACTTGAAGCCTGAATACTTTAAGATCACAAGCAGAGAGATCCAGAATACAAGATGGAGACAAAACCTAATTAAAAGAATAAGAATATCACTTACAGCTAGCTAGCAGATAGGGAAATTTTGTCCTTAAGTAGCTCTGCTTGCAACAGTCAAGAGCAGTTCAGGTAGTTTTGCTAGTGCTGACTGAAAACACCTGGCAACGTCCCTAGTTTAGTTTTCGGTAAAGCTTCTTTATTAAGAAATGGATTATAGACATAGTGTAGAACACGGTATTTACAGGTCCGTTTGTAGTGATTTAACAGTAGTGTTTCCTTGCTATATGATTGCTTTTATTTTACATTGATGACACTTCTGATGATTTTTTTTATTATCCTGGCTTTCTAGCATAATGTGTTCAGGTTTAGATAATGTACAAGGCTAATAATTACACATGTGAGTGAGAGAAGGTCTGTACAAAATGGCAATTAGAGGTAGTGAATAAACGATAAGACATCTGCCATTTCAGAGTTGTCTTGACACACACAGTAGTTTTCCTTATCAGTTAGCTTGGCAATACTTCAGGAGAGTTAGGATACAAAGAAAATTGCACAGTGCATGTCCAGACATAGGGATAAGACCCTAGCACCTAGTGGGATGGGCAGATTCTCTGCCAAGAGCTAAACAGATCATTTCAGTAAGATCCATCTCCCCAATGAAAAGAAAATTGCCGGTACCATTTTCAACCCTCCCCTGAGATAATGATTGTGACCATTGATTGAAGAGATAAGAAGGTGTTCATCTAGGAAAGTGGTAGCTTTTGCTAGGCCATTGTATATCATTTTCCTGGTTAGTTGAGGAATTATTTTACCTTGCTTATGTGCTGATAATAACCTCTTCTGTGACCCAGATATTCTTGTAAGCATCTGTTTGGGCATATATTATACAGATAATATAGTTTTTCATATTTCCACGTAAGCCATAGTCAAGAATCATTGTTTTTCTTAGGTGTTAGTGTGATCCAGATTACAGGGTAAAAACCCTCCATCTTTCCACCTGCTACAGAAGGGCATCACAGGATATTCATAGTGCCCATCCCTGGTATTAAAAGCAGTCTTCATAAGAACATAAGAGCATGCCATACTGGGTCAAACCAAGGGTCCATTCATAACCCTCTCAGATCCTAATCAGGGTGTACGCGCCCTGAAGGTCAAACTTGGTAAATATCTGCACCCCTCTGTGGAGAACAAAGAGCTCTATAATCAGTGGAAGAAAGTATCAGTTCTTCTTGGTAATTGCATTGAGCCCATGGTAGTCAAGGTTGTAGTGAACCGTCTTTCTTCCCCATGAAAAGAAGCCTGCCCCGGAAGGTGACAAAGAAGGTGAATGAATCCCCAGTCCAGATTTTCTTTGCTATATTTTGACGTGGCTTCTGTTTCCGGTATGGAGAGAGAGTAGACTCTACCCCTGGGTAGTTCCTTCCCTGGAATCAAGTCAATGGAAGAGTCATAGGAGTAATGTAGTGACAGGACCTCCACCTGCTGTTTGCTAAAGACATCCATATATTCTGCGTATTGTGGTGGTAGACCCAGTAGCTCTAGGGTGACAGCTCAAACAAGATGCACAACAGGTGAGACCTTGGAGACTCATTGCTCATGGCAGCAGGAGCTCCATCTGGTGATCTGTAATGTACCCCAATCAATGTGGGGTTGGTGCAGCGTGTACCAAGGTAGGCCTAAGATGACAGCGTTAACCGCCTTGGGAAGCATATACAAGCTAATTTGTTTTCCATGCATGAAGCCTGTCTGCATAGCAAGCAGAATAGTGGCCAGGTAGAGGTTCTCCATGAATAGAAGAGATTGTGAACGCACTGTTCAATGGAACAGTCGAGATAACATATTGATGTACTAAGGACTCGTAAATGAAGCTGCCTCCAGAGCTGGTATCCAGAAAGGCTTGTATATCAACATGGGTGCCCCCAAATGAGAGAAGTACTGGTACAAGAATTTGTGGAGAGGAGCATGGTTGACATAGAGTGACTTCTACCACCAGATATGTTTAAAAACATATCTCTTTTCCGCTGCATACAACATTACTTAACAACCCTTACAGTTATGGAATTCATTGTCATGAACATAACAAATCTGCCCTGATTTTATTAACCTTTCAGAAGTAGTTTTTACTAGTTTTAATGTTTTGGATGTATTGTTTTATTTGATATATTTTACTTGTTTTAATTTGTGTATTTATTATGTATGTTATATATTTGTAAACCACTTAGCCAGACAGATCCTGTTTAATTTGCGGTATATAAATTCTTTAAAATAAATAAATAAATAAATAAATAAATCTAGGTCCTGGCTGGGCAACAATTCACAAAGTGCCCAGAGGTGGCACAATATAAACAAAAATTGAGGGGTTTGTGTCTCTGCTTCTCCTCAGGGGTCAACTTGAGGTGATCTACTTGCATGAACTCCTCCTGTGATGGTTCGAACTCTGGAGATGACCTAGAAACCACTGGGTGCTGGAAACTAGGACAAGGCGAATGGGATGACAAGCCAAGCCCTTCTCTCAGGCCTGTTCTTGAAATCTGAAGTCCAGGCATATGGCCAGACTGATTAACCCTTTCAAGGTATCAGGTAGATCCTTGCCGGCCAGTTCATCTTTGATACATTCCGACAGCCCTTGCCTGAAGACAGTGATTAAGCTGTCACTGCCCCGCTGGAGTTCAGATGCTAGAATGCCGAAATGAACCACGTAATATCCTACTGACCAGGAGCCTTGTCGGATATGAAGAAGTTTGGTCACCATAGAAGATGTGCGGCCAGGCTCATCAAAAATCAGATTTCCAAGGAGTGGGTTGTCTCTCTCTCTCTGTCCCAGAAAAGTGAAGCCGAGGTTACGGCAGAACTGCCCAACAGGGACAAGATATATGTAACCTTGACCTGATCAGATGGAAAGAGGGGTGCTTGGAATTCAAGTTGCATCCAGCATTGATTCAAGAAGTCTCTACACTTGGTGGGATCCCCAATGTACCTTGGAAGAGAAGGCAGATGAAGCATGGGAGCAGCAGACTGTACTGGAGATACTGGAGCAGGTGCCATGGGAGCTGTTTGGGCAGCCATAGTCTGAAGATAACTGGCCATTGTATTCAGTTGGTCTTGCTGCTGTTTTAGCTGGTGAGCTAACCTGGCAATGGCGGCAGCCTGGGATGAGTCTGCCGAGCTCATGGCCTCAGCAAACTGTGATGAGTGGTGCAGGAATGAGCTCTTAGTGCTGTGGCATAGTTGATACTGCCTTATGGGCAAACTTACAAGGCCTATACCGACAGCTGGCAAATGCGCCCTAAAGCAGGACAGGCTGGAGCTTCACCAATATCAGCTGCCTCCCCTGCAGGTTGAGCCCTTGGGTTCTGGAGGCCAGCAGGTCTTAGGTGGGTCCCTGGAGCACACCAGGTTCAGAACAGGTAGGAGACTGGAGATAGCGGAAACAGGTCAAGGGTTGGGGCAGACGGCAGACAAGCAGTCAGGTCCAATGCAAGAGGTCAGATCCGGGTGGCACGCAAGTGTAGTTAGGTCCAAGGGAAGAGGGCAATACCAAAAGATCAGGCCAGGGGTTGACAAAGAGACACTGGAGGAGGAGATGAGGCTGGACGAGGAACACAGGAAGAGAGGAACGGCTGACCGGAGGGGCAGCATGTACTGCACCCGTTGCTGAGGCATTGCGGAATCATCCTGGGGAGCCTTATATAGGGAGAGCCAGTGAATTAATCACAGGGCGCTGTAGGGCTTCTTCCTGTCGTGGGCCCTTTAAGTCTTTACGCCTGCCATGCACACGTGGGTGCAAGGGGGCCTTAGGACAGAGCAGGAAGATGGTGGCATCTGTGCCACGGAAAGAGGCCAGTGGGGGTATGTGGTGAGTGAGGCAAAAAATCCCAGGTAGTATGAGTATGAGGCTGAGACCGTAGTCCAAAAGAGGTCAGTTCATGCTGAGCTGAAAGCGCAAAGAAGCAGGAAGAAATCTCGGAGACAAAAAAGAAGAAAAACTTAGAAGATCAAACTGTGGAACACTAGCATTTTGTGTTTCTTCCTGGGGGTGAATCACTCTCTTTCCCCTATCACTGCAATAAGTGTTTCAGTCAATTTCATTATAGCTGTACAATTAAATCTTTCGCTGTCAACAAAGATCTCATCAACCTCCAGGCACAGACACAAAATAATAATTCTTATTATGAAACCAGCGGGTCACAAGGTCTGAAGTTAAGGACATTCCAGGTATTTTCAAGCCCAAGCTTCACCTTTGCCATTGGCAGAGCTTCCATCCACTGTAAGCTGTGCAGAAGGGCATTTTAGAGGGAAATAAGAGAAACAGTTTGACCTCCAAGATGGTCTAAGTTGTAGAAGTTTTGAGAGAAAGTGAGAGGAGGAAAACTGTCAGCTTGGCTTCTAGAGTGCAGGGCTGGTACTTCCTTTAGGCAAACCAGGCTGGCACCTCGAGTGCCACAATTTGGGGGGGGGGCATCACCAACCTGCCAGCACAAGCCCTAGAGAGGTGCTGTGCCCGAGGCAGGGATGGCTGTGCTCTGCAGGGAATGCAGTGCTGGAGCTGCTGCTGCTGCCAGCAGGTAATCTGGTGTAGGAGGAAGTAAAACACTGTTGCACCGGCCCCGGATTCTAACACTCCAGACAGACTGCTCGGGCTGCCCCTTACCCCAGGTCCACCCAGCGGAATAATGCAGGCTAGGGTTCCCCCCCGCCCCCCGCATGCATGCATTTGTAGTTTTGATCTTCGTAGGGAAATCTGTAGAAAGAAAGCCTGAACTACGCCTGTGCGCTGGCAAAACCCACAAACCTGCTGCAAGCTACGGAGCTTCCAAAGTTAAACCGCCCCGACACCGCCCTCCCTGTTGCCATGGGAACCCACGCCTGCCTTGCCCCCGCTGCCATGAGAACCCAGGCCGGCCCCGCCCAGGCCCCGTCGCCGCCGAGGGCATTTCCATAGCAACCGGGCAGTCTGTGCCTCCGGAGCCTTTCCACGGCGCGCGCTCTCTCTCCCCACCGTCCACCTGTCCCCACCCCCGCTTTCTGCTGCAATGAACCTTATTCTGTCCAGGTAAGCGGCCAGAGGCGGAGGGGGTGGGGGGAGACACCCTGGGGCCCCCTGTGACGCGCTGTGTGGCCCGCACGGAGCCCATCTCGCCTGCAGGAGAGGCTGCCTGGAAACCCTTCTCCTAATGGTCTGGCGTTCGGGATAACCACAATGAATATGCATAGGAGAGAGGTGAATACGGAGGGGTCTCCAAAGTATGCAAATAAACCTCATGCACATTCATTACGGCTACCCTGAAAACCTCTGTCCTGCTGTTTGGTTTTGTTGCATGAACAAAATTATCCTTCCACTTAATCATCTGGGCTAATTTACAAAGTATAATTCAGGAGGCTCATTCTGAGGGAAGCAGCAGTTTCCCACCTCGTCCTTTTAGCCCCCCGGGCTAGGAGCAGCTGCATGCAGGGCTGCAGATGTTTTCATGTTATCCTAAACTTTAATTGAACTGTATTGGAAGGGTGATGGTTGCCAGACATGGCTTTTACTAGGGACTGATTGCTTTTTCCTGCCCTGGGAAAACAATGTTTGTATGCCAGGGAGTTAGCATGCTTCTTTTAATCCCCAAGTTTGCAAGTAGAGTATTTTTTTTACCCACTGACAAATGGGAAACCAGATTCCCACTAACCCTGGTTAGGAAGGAATTTTTGATCTCCTATCCCAGCCTTAACTTTGTGCAAATGAGAAAGTGGACATAATTGTCCCCTCGATGTAAAACTCCATTTGCGTGTGAGTGATCTCAGTCTCGGCATGATGAGTGTGCACATGCTCTAGATTTTCAGGACAGTTCTATCCAGTCCTGCCTTTACCCCATTAAATTCATGGACTTGCAGTTTTATTGCATTCTCCTGGAAAAGCAAGACTACAAATTCCTACGTGTAAAAGCAGGACTGGATCAACCAGTTGCCAACTCTAAAAATGGCTGGCTCTGGATGCAGCACAGCAGAGGCAGACTGTGAAGCAGGAAGAGGCCCCGGGGAGAGACATGCTCCGCTATGGCCAGGGGCAGGGATGCTTTGGGCTGCGGTGCCTGCATGCGGAGGCCGTGTCTGCTCCTCATTTTGCAATGGAGCCTTTCAGCTAGTTCAGGGCTTCCCAGACCTGGCCTGGAGACCCCACAGCCAGTCGGGTTTTGAGGATATCCACAATGAATATGCATGAGATAAATTTGCATACCACAGTATGCAAATGTTTCTCCCAGGACAGGTTTGGGACGCTCTGAGATAGTTAATTATAATTTTCACTGCTGGCTTTGTGTCACTTGCTACAAGGAAGCATGAAGAAGACTGGTGAAAAACGAGGGAAGGTGATGTAGGAGTGCTAGAAAATCCACATTGCAGCTTCATCTCTCTAGTGCTCGCTCCAGAGGTTTTAACTCAGGGGTGTCCAACTGCGGCCCTGGAGAGCCACAACCAGGCCAGGTTTTCAGGATAGCCACAATGAATACACATGAGATAGATTTGCATGCACCGCCTCCATTGTATACCAATAAATTCTATGCATATTCATTGTGGCTGTCATGAAAACCTGACCTGGTTGTGGCTCTCCAGGGCCGGATATGGTCCCTCCTGGTCACAGTTATCTATGTTTTAGTAAAGGAGTGATAATAAGGGGGGCAGCACAGTCTTATGTTGAAGATGCCCTAGCTGCAAAATATCTTGAAACTCCCTTCTCCCTGACCTTTGTTAAATGAATAAATTATGAGTGACATTATAAATATGCTGTTATTAAATAAACAGAATAAATATCAATCATGACATGAGATTATTTACTTCATGTTCCTTAGTATGATGAAAGGGTCTATTCACCTCAACTTGAGGTCCCAATATGGTACATCTCCTCCTCCCCCCCATAAAACTGCCTCTGTTAAAAATAATAATAATAATACTTATAGTGAGATTTAACATGAAAATATTTTTAGTGTTGCTATAACTTTGCTGTTATTTCAGTGGAGAGAGAGAGAGATTGACTGGCATTATACAGCAGCCGCGAACCAAGACACTGGTTCAGTTTCCCTACCAACTACTCACTGTCTGATGCTGATGAAGTTCCTCAAACTTCTTTATATGCTATATAGAGTAGGGATGTTGTAAAGATGTGAATTGCCCTATGTACTTTGTTCACTGATGGTATGTTATAAATGGTATTATCAGTCTTATATCCTAATCTAATTAACCATACTTAACTGTGCAGGTAATCAATACCACAACAGTAAGCAGTAGAAGCATTTCCCTACTCTAGTTCACATGTACTGTTTATAATTCATGCACCCTTTAAATCTTAATACAGGAACTGTGTAGAGTTCTTTCTGGTCCGAAAAGGTTTCTGAGCAGCTGTTGAACATGCTTCTTTATCAGGACAGAAGCCTAGAAAGTGTAGTTTTCCAGTATTCTGAAGGCAGTATGTGCCGTGGGTAACAAGCAGATGTTCTCTTCCAGAGATGCTCAAGTTAAGATCATGGAAAACACAGTCAACAACGCAGAGCAGTATTTTGGCCAGTTCTGCTCCCTGATGGCTTCCTACACTCGGAAGACGGCCAAGCTGCGGGACAAGGCAGATGTGCTGGTGAAGCAGCTGATTGACTTTGCAAACACTGAGAATCCTGAACTGCGAACTGCTCTGAAGAACTTGGCTGAGGACTTGGCCAAAGTGCAAGATTATAGGCAGGCAGAGGTAAGGTAAACACTCGGGGCCCAGCCTAGGTCCGAAATTCAGATTCCAGGTATTACACAAATCTAACTCTTTGCACTAATGCAACATCTAAGGCAGTATTTTCCAACCTAGTTTCCCCAAGCTTACTCCGACTTCACTGCTGGCCCAGCCATACCTTTGGAATAGTTGCTATCTGGGGCCACATGTCTCTGGTTGAGTTTGAATCACACAGTGCCCAAATTCCTTACTACTCACTGCTACTACTGCTTATCACTTCTATAGCGCTACTCGATGTATGCAGCGGGGTACAGAAACACATACGAGTCAGTCCCTGTTCAGTGGAGCTTACAGTCTAATCAAGACAAGCATACAGGGTTAGACTGTGAGAACAGCATGGGAGTTTGGACAAGGTATGCATGGTACTGGAAGGAGACAGCTGATCGGCGGGCAGGGATGGCAGTCAGCATCAAGAAATAGTGGAGGAGGGACCAGCCTGATGGGGTGGAGGCAGTATTGCAGGCTCTGAGGGGGATGATTGAGGCTGGGGAAGGCTTTGAGGAAGATGATTGAGGCTGAGGGAGAGCACTGAGGAGGGATGAGTCTGGAGTGGAGATTGAGGCTAGTGACGGGAGCACTGAGATTTGAAGCTTGTATGGGGGATGACTGAGGCTGGGGGCGCTGTAGGATGATGGTTGAGGCTGGTGAGGTGGAAGTTTATAGGGATACCTCATTCCGAACACTCCCCTCCTACCCCCAAGGGAGGTCCCCTCAGATTCCTTAACCCTTATAAAGCTTGAAAACCACTGATCCAAGGTGTGCTTTTGAAATGCTAGACTGAAAGCTGGTTTTAAGTCCAATTTTTAACAAGTATTTGTTTTCTTGGGAAATTTAATCAAAAATGGTTCCTTTGGCTTATGGAGGTAAATATAGGTCTGGAAGATGTGAGAAGGCCTGCAATCAGAGCTGCCAAATGACCCAGTACCCAAATGATGGGAGATTTCAGACTGGTCATGACTTGGTCTCTGTTTACTGATGCATTTTGGGAGTTGTAGTACTCATTTCAAATGGAATAAAAAGCAGGAGTATATCTACCACACGGCATTGGGATGTAAGGGAACCCTGCCCCGCTACCACCCCTAGGAATGCGGTAAACGGATTGCTCATCAGCGCCGTGGAATAGGCGTAGCTACAAGACTGAGCTGTCAAAAGATTTAAGATGGGGAAATTATTGTAGGGAAGATGGTAAGGTTGAATCTTAGTGTTACCCAGGAAACTTCACTTCAAATGTCAGTATCAGAGGAAGGTCAGAAAGCTCGCTATACATCGGAAACCCAATTATAAAGAAACAGATCATCCTCTAGCACTTTGTTTTCCATATTCCTAATTCGTTAATTCTCAGAGCAATATCCATGGCATGATGAGCCTCATCTAGCCTCCTGATATGATGCCCTTTATTGGGTAATTTGAAACATAAAACCAGGCTTTAATGAGTAAACTGACAGTGACTGCTGAGCGACTGCTTTTTGGGAACAAAAATCGGCAGAAGGTGGGCATTAATAAGGAAGGATTGATTCCTGTGAGGGAAGTGGTTTTTTCTTGATACTTCTGCATTGATAATTAAATATACATTTCTTTAAAAGTGGCATTAAGATGTGCAGCATGCTTTAATTTAAATGCCCTAAACAGCTGCTGTGTCAGCATGCTGCATTTAATAAGAAAACACGATAATACTGAACAAACAATTTTGATTTGGGCACTGGAGCTGCTGTACCTGTGATGAAGGCAGTAAATTGTTTTTCACTCTTTGGTTCCAGCGCTCCTCTAATTAAATCCGACTGCGTGCTGTAAAAGGTAGACCGTGGCTGCAAAAGAGCTGTGAGGTAAAACAAGAGCATTAAATTTACACTGAAAATAAGTTCTGCTGCATACGCCACGATCGTTCAGGAGCAAAAGGGCATTGGCGAGGGAGAGCTGGAAAGGAAAGCCGATGAACTGAGAGGCAAACCAAGTCCCTTACGAAGCAGAGACAGTGAGGGAGCACAAGGAAACTGCTTTGGGGAAGGAGACAGAAGAGAGAAGCAGATATAACCAACGTCCTAGAGGGAGCCAATGGCACCGACCCCCGGGGGAAACCTATTTTAAAAGTTGTAGGGCATAGGTTTGGAGAAGCAGAAAGCACAAGAGCTCAAAAAAAGACTAGGAGGTGAGCGGCTGAAACTTGTAGAGAATGAGATTTGTTATAAATTGTGCTGAGGCGCCTGCCAAGCCGCACACTTGGGCCAGGACACAGCAGTGGTGGCTGAACATGAAACTGAAGGGCTGAGGTTGGGAAGAGCAGGTTCACAGGTCTCTGGTATTGAATGCTGGCACCTCTTTTTGCACACTTCTCCAGGAGTCCAGTTCTCTTCAGTTCCTCATTCATTTATAGGCAACTTCTGATTGACCTTCTGATTTTTCTTGATCTGCATCCATTTCTGAGTTCTTGGACTACACTGGGAATGATGAATGTTATGGTCACGGGGCCCAATAAACATGAGATGCAGGTGATGGCATCTCTATGGACCGATGAGGATAAACACACCTTGAAGGCAATGCAGTAAAAAAAAATGTAAAAAGGAAGAAAACACATTTGACCAAGATTTTGTCATTTGGAATTTCTCTTAGAAGGACCTTTCTTAATTGCATATATTAGCTATGTAATTGTAATAATCTATTTTTGCATGACTTACCTTACATATTTTACTGTACAAAAATTGATATATATGTAAAAATGAGATACTATCATAGTGTGTTCAGTGCATAGACTCTGTATATTACAGATAAGAAAATACTTTTGCTTTCCTCTTCATCCAGGCAAGCCAGTCCACACCAATGGGTTTTGCACTCCAACCAGCAGATGGAGACAGTGAGCAACGACTCACTGATTTCACCTCATATAGCTCTGCTCAGGCACCAGCCAGCCAGTTTTTCTCCGTTTCCAGCAGGTGGTGAACATGCATCTGGGCTTGTGGATCTTGGCCTCCTTCACTTGAACAGGCCAGTTTCACCTCCTGTGGTGATAGTAGTAGCTCCCTCCCTCAATTGAGGGTCTGAAAAACAATCTCAGGAGAAAAAAAAAATATATAGAACAGGAGTGAGGTGAAGGCTGTGGCCCTAGCTCTCCTGCGGACAGGAGAAGAGATCGGGTAGGGTAAGGAGAGCTTGGGCTCAGCCCTGCTGCTTAGTCCTCTTCTCTGTGTGGTCCTTCTTTCTTCCCTCTACTCTCTCTCTGCCATTCTTTACTTATATTGCTGATCTTGCCTAGAAAGTTCATTGAAGAAAAAAAAAAAAAAAGCACGTGCATTGGGCAAGCACTGGGAGCAGGTGCCAGTGCGATCCTTTGTAGGCTGGGCAGGCAGACAGCTGCGATCGCAGCCGCACCAAGCCATGCGATGAAGGAGTGCTGAGGGGTTAATTTTAGAACCGGCGAAGTTGTAGCAGCACTGAAGACACATGCGGCAGGCACCGTTTTAAGTGGCAGGAACTGCTGAGGCACATGGTGGGAAACGTTTGCTCAGCTTTTTAAGGGGAAGCGAGAGAGAGTGTGACATGCATTGGGGGAGCAGCACAGGAAGAAGCTTCTCATCTGCTCAGATTGCCATATGAGGGTCCTTAGCCCCACGAGGTCTCTCAAAAGTGTCAAAAGTGTGTGGAGGCCCAGGGAGATGTCTCCACAGGGGAATTTGCCCCTGCAGGGACCTCAGAGACTCCCGCTTTACAGGCAGAGGTATGGCAGTGGCTTTTACAGAGCGGGTGAGGAGTCTTCCTCACCTCCTCTCCTACCAATCCCCTCGGGAGTGGGCTCTGAGAGGGCTTTGCCTATCCCGGGGATGGCTTTTTCTGCCATTTCATGGGTGGAATTTTTTAAGGATCTCCAGGCCTTCTGTCAGGGTCAAGGAGGTCCCCAGGAAGAGGCTAGGGATCACCCGCTTCAGAAGTCTCCCTCCTTTGGACCTAGGAAGCGTTCCAGGGAATCCTTGTCTCCTTTCAGGAGGAAGAGGAGAAGGAGAAGACGAGAAGGAGATGGATGGAGGGAGAGGAGAAGGAGATAGACGGAGGGAGAAGAAGGCAAGGCAGGGATCCTTCAGGAGACTCAGATGAGGAGTCAGAATCCTCAGAGGGGGATCCCGATAATCCATTATTGGAAGAGGGGGAGAGTTCCCTAGATGCTGAGCCTCATAGAACTATGCTGCGGCTTTTTCACAGGGACAAGATGTCTGGTTTAATTTTGCAGATCTTGAAAACCCTTGGTTGTGAGGAGATCTTGCCAGCAGCAACCAAAGATCTGAAGTGGAACCCTGTAATGGTCAGCTTGTGCAAGGCATCCTGGTTTTTTTCCTCTGCATGAGGCCGTCCTGGAACTGATAGATTTGGAATGGAGCGCATCTGAGGCTAAAAGAAAATTAGGTCTTACCTTTGATAATTTTCGTTCCTGTAGTACCACGGATCAGTCCAGACTCCTGGGTTTTGCCCCCCCTCTAGCAGATGGAGACAGAAGTTTACAAACAAAACTCCGCCTTATCTAGGCTGGTGCCACCTACAGTCTGGCAGTATTACTTAATGTCAAAGCAGAATGAAGCCCCAATAAAACACCAAATTAACTATATATAGTAACCTAACAACAAGAACCGGCTCAACAACCCCCCCAAATGGGAACAGAACCCGAGCCATCGATAACAGGATAGACAGGAAGGAGCTGAGAATGAAAGAAAAAGCAATCATTACGGACTCTCCCTTGTCATAACAGAATAAATGGGCGGGACTCTGGACTGATCCGTGGTACTACAGGAACGAAAATTATCAAAGGTAAGACCTAATTTTCTTTTCCCTGTACGTACCCGGATCAGTCCAGACTCCTGGGATGTACCAGAGCTACCTCAAAAGGGATGGGATCCGGAGAGTCCTGCTCTGAGCACCCCTGTACCAAAATTTATTTATTTATTTATTTATTTATTTAATTAAACATTTTTGTATACCGAACATATTGTGTACACTTCAAGTCGGTTTACAATAAAACAACAGACTGTCTAACGACATGTCTTAAAACAAATAAAATATTATAAATGATAAAACAAAATTAAAATGAAACCCTATAATAATAACATTAAATTATACAATAATCAGTTAAAAAATAATAAAATACATACAATCGTACCATCTTCAAACTAGTAATAGGGTTAAAATAAAATAAAATAAAATCTAGTAGTTATCCCAGGAAAATCTATTAGAATCATTCTGGCGATAATGTCGGGCGAACGTGTGTAAGGATTTCCATGTCGCTGCCCTACAAATCTCTTCTGGGGATATATGGTGGCATTCCGCCCAGGACGCAGCCTGGGAACGCGTAGACTGGGCCTTGAGACCCACAGGTAAAGACCTACCCTGCAACAGATACGCAGAACTGATTGCCTCTTTCAACCAGCGGGCAATAGTAGTCTTAGAAGCAGCATTACCCCGACGAGGTCTGCTCCAAAGTACAAACAGATGGTCTGATACCCTGAAGGCGTTAGTAACATCCAGGTAGTGCAACATTGTCCGACGAACATCCAACCTGCGCAAATCCTTATACAAAGGATCCACCCTATCCAAATCGGAAAACGAAGGCAATTCAACTGTTTGATTAAGATGAAACGCAGATATCACCTTAGGTAAAAAAGAAGGAACTGTACGAAGCGACACCCCGTTTCCGAAATTCGTAAAAAGAGCTCCCGACAAGACAGAGCTTGGAGCTCGGAAACCCGCCTTGCCGAGACAATTGCCACCAAGAACACCACCTTCAGTGTCAAATCTTTTAAGGTAGACTTGTGAATAGGCTCAAAGGGAGCGCCACACAAAGCCTTCAACACCAGATTCAGATTCCAGGAAGGACAAGGACTATGTAACGGTGGACGTAAATGCTTAGCACCCCGAAGAAATCGAATCACATCTGGATGCGACGACAACGACACACCTTGAACCTGACCATGCAACGACGTCAGAGCCGCCACCTGCACCCATAGGGAACTACACGATAGCCCCTTTGCCAAACCATCCTGGAGAAAGCTTAAGATCTCGGGCACGGAAGCGCGAGTGGGCATCACATCCCGATCAAGACAACACATCTCAAATACCTTCCAGACGCGCACATAAAAATCAATCTCTGGAAAATGGTTTCTTTCCATCTTCCCTCAAAAAAACCTCCATACTTCCAATTTTAAAAAATAAATCAAAGGATGATTTTGATCTTAACAATTTCAGACCCATTGCTACATTAACATCCCTAGCTAAGCTGATTGAATCAGTAGTGTTATCTCAATTATCAAATTATCTGTCAGAAAATGACATACTACACACAAACCAACATGGATTTCGCAAGGGTCACTCCACTGAAACTCTTCTGTTGACTTCATTTGACACTATATTTCGGGCTTTTGATTCTTACACAGATCACATCATTGTTTTCTTAGATATTTCCGCGGCTTTTGATACTGTTGATCACCAAATTCTCATCTCCATTCTCAAATCTATAGGTATTTCGGGTGCTGTATTACAATGGTTTATTTCATTTTTATCTGATCGCATTCAACAAGTCAATATAAACAATCATTCTTCTGAACCATACTCTATTGCATCGGGTGTTCCACAAGGTTCTTCTCTATCCCCTATTCTCTTCAACATCTATCTACTACCTCTTTGCCGCATCTTAGCCTCACTAAACATACAATTCAAAATCTACGCCGATGACATACAGTTTATGGTACCATACAACACCTCTTGGACTCACACATTATCCTTAGTATCTTTATACCTCACGACTATTGACACATGGCTCTCTCACAATAGACTAAAACTAAATCCAAAAAAACCAGAAATAGTCCACCTCTCATCAATTACAGATTCATCCATAGGTCCTCCCCTTCAATTAGTATTTAACGGTATCACTATCCCCATCTCCAAATCTGCAAAAAATTTAGATATAACCATTAATTCAGATCTTTCATTAAAACAACACATATCCATAATTACCAGAAATTCATTTTATAAGCTTCAACTCTTGAAACGGCTTCGTCCTCTACTTTTCTTTCACGATTTTCGGACTATACTTCAATCACTCATCTTTTCGAGGCTTGACTACTGTAATTCTCTTTATATAGGTCTCCCAGATAACACACTTCACTCACTTCAACTGATCCAAAATGCAGCAGCACGTATCTTAACAAACTCTTCCATAAAAAATCACATCACTCCGATACTTCAATCATTACATTGGTTACCAATTAAATACAGAATACAATTCAAGATCCTGTCCATTATACACTCTCTCATCTACACTCCTAATTCAATTACCTTATGTTCCATTCTCCGGATTTACAAACCCACCAGACATCTAAGATCACTGGACAAAAACCTCTTAGACATCCCATCACCACGACAGGCCCGTCTTGACATCACCAGAAAAAGATCATTCTCTGTCATTGGACCAATCTTATGGAACGCATTACCAGACTCTTTAAGATCCATATCCAACTCCAAACACTTCAAAAAATCCCTAAAAACACATTTATTTCAATCTACTTTCCATATATCACACACTAAATAACATAACTACTTCTCCATCACACAGGGCACAACGTTATTATATATTGATTTATTTTTTATGTAAACTATTCATTGTTTTAGATTTTTATTTTTATTATATATTTTTGTAATTTTGAGCTTTTATAATTTGATAATCTTTATGTTCTTTTAAATTTAAATCTTTATTTACATTTGTTTTTTTATTTAGTTATGAAAACCGTTTTGATTAAACACTGTTTGTAAAGACGGTATACAAACACTTTTAAATAAATAAATAAATAAATAAATAAATAAGGGCGTAGAAGCCTTGCGGGACCTTAAAAGGGTGGTTACTACCACATCCGAATAGCCCCTGGACTTCATCCTTCTCCTCTCAAAAGCCATGCCACTAGACAGAAGCGTTTGACCTGGTCGAAACAAACGGGTCCTTGATGAAGAAGATCCGGTACATACGGAAACCGAATGGGGTCCTCTAGTGCTAGGTTTTGGAGATCCGCAAACCAAGGATGACGCGGCCATTCGGGTGCGACGAGTACCACGGTCGTCGGATGCAAATCTATGTGCCGTAGCATCTGGCCGATGAGGGGCCACGGTGGAAATACATAAAGGAGCATATCCGTCGGCCAGGGCAACACCAGTGCATCCATGCCCTCCGCTCCTGTTTCCCTGCGCCGAGCGAAGAAGCGCGGAGCTTTGGCATTCTTGAATGTTGCCATCAGGTCCAGAGCTGGCGTCCCCCACCGTGCACAGATGAGGTGAAATGCGACGTCTGCGAGTTCCTACTCTCCGGGATCCAGGCGATTGTGACTGAGAAAGTCTGCCTGAATGTTCTCTACCCCGGCAATATGCGACGCCGCAGTACTGCTCAGATGACGTTCTGCCCATGCCATCAGCTGCCGGGCTTCACATGCAACTGGTTGGCTTCTGGTTCCTCCCTGACGATTGATGTAGGCCACCGTGGTCGCATTGTCCAACAGTATTCTGACCGACTTGCCTCGGACCAGAGGAAGAAAAGCCTGAAGGGCCAAACGTACTGCCCTGGTCTCCAACCGATTGATGGACCAAGCTGCTTCCTGCAGAGACCAGATGCCCTGTACTGACTTCCGGAGACAAACTGCTCCCCACCCATACAAGCTGGCATCCGTAGTGATCACTGTCCAGGAGGGAACCGCCAACGGCACTCCACGGCTCAAGTTGACTGGACATAGCCACCAATCCATGCTGGACCGAGCTGACTGTGTTAGCGGTAAAGGTAGATGAAATTGTTCCGACACCGGATTCCACCGGGAAAGCAATGCTCACTGTAAGGGTCGCATATGAGCGAAAGTCCAGGGAACCAATTCCAACGTTGAAGTCATTGACCTCACCATTTGAAGATAGTCCCAGACTATTGGCATGGGCTTGGTTAGCAACCGCCGAGCTTGGCTCTGTAACTTGAGCATGCGGTCCTGTGTGAGGGACACCATTCCCCTCCGAGTGTCGAACAAAGCTCCCAAAAACCAGAGACTGAGAAGGCACCAGGTGACTTTTGGCCGTATTGATCACCCAGCCGAGCTTTTGCAATAAGTCGATCACCTGGTGAACTGCTTCCTGACAAAGATGTTCTGACTTCGCACGAATCAGCCAATCGTCCAGGTACCGGTGTACTAGGAACCCATCCCTGCGAAGGTGCACTGCTACCACCACCATAATCTTGGTGAACGTCTGAGGGGCGGTGGCCAGACCGAACGGCAACGCCTGAAACTGGAAATGTTGACCCATCACGGCAAACCTGAGGTATCGTTGGTGCTCTGCGCGGATTCCAATATGCAGATACGCTTCTGTGAGATCCAGAGACACGAGAAACTCCCCTTGTCTCACCGAGGCGATGACCGACCGCAGAGTCTCCATACGAAAACGAGGTACTTTCAGACACTTGTTGACGCTTTTGAGGTCTAGAATCAGATGAAAAGTTCCTTCCTTCTTTGGAACCACGAAATAAATGGAGTACCGACCTCGGCGTAGCTCGTGCGGCGGAACTGGCACTATCGCGCCGAGTTCCTGCAGACGATGTAGCGTCTCCTGTACCGCCCGGCGTTTCTTAGAAAATCCACATGGCAATACCAGGAAACACTGGCGAGGCCGCTGTGCAAAATCTAACGCGTAACCTCGACCTATCACCTCTAGGACCCACTGATCTGAGGTGATCCTGGTCCACTCCTCGTAAAACCATGCTAATCTGCCGCCGACCACTGGTACCAAGGAGTGGACCGGCTGCCCATCATTGGGAAAGCTTACCACTCTGTGCACTTGTCCCGGCCCATGGCCTTCCAAAACGGCGCCCGCAAAAGGACTGTGAGTACGACTGCTGCCGGTTGGCACTGTGCCGAAAAGAGGAGGCCGACCCCCACGAATTGCGAGGTCTCCGACCACCCCGAAAACGGGACCGCGACGACAGAGCCCCTCTAGACCGAGGTCTGTCCTCTGGCAAGTGATGTACCTTGTTCTCACCTGGCGACTCAATCAAATCCTCCAGTTCTTTACCAAACAACAACTTGTCCTTAAACGGCAGAGAGCCCAACCGAGCTTTAGACGACACATCCGCCGCCCAATGGCACAGCCACAACAAACGCCGCGCCGTCACCGCCGAAACCATGGATCATGCCAATGTGTGAAGTAAGTCATAAAAGGCATCGGCACTATAGGCAATCACCACCTCCAAGCGTCCCGCCTGTAGTGCTTCTTCCTGCGAAAGAGAGTCATTGGCCAACAACTGTTGAACCCACCGAAGCCCCGCTTGCAATGAGAAATTGCTGCAGATAGCCGCACGAATTCCGAGCGCGGAGACTTCAGATATCATTTTAAGCTGTATCTCCAGCTTGTGATCTTGCAAATCTTTGAGAGCTGTTCCTCCGGTCACCGGGATGGTGGTCTTCTTTGTGATTGCCGCCACCGCCGAATCTATCCTAGGGACCTTCAGCAGTTCCAGTGCGTCCTCAGGCAAAGGGTAGAGCTTATCCATGGCTTTAGCCACCTTAAGCCCCAAATCTGGGGTATCCCATTCCTTGAAAAGTAAATCCGACGCTGAAAAATGCAAGGGAAAAGCAGATGGTGAACCTCTTAGCCCCAAAACTACCGGGTCCATGACCCCTAATCTGGACTCCGTTTGCGGCAATTCTATGCCTAACTCCCCTAGAATCGCCGGGATCAAGGCCCCCAACTCATCACGGTGGAACAACCATACTACTTTGGGGTCATCCCCATCTGCCCCATGGGAACCACTCCGGCCACCTGTTAGCTGATCCCTGTCCCCCTCAATACCCCTCGGGGGCTGGGCGGCGGATCCTGGTCCATTTGTTGCTCATCTGGGTTATCTGAGTCCGAGGTGGTATCAGGATCCCCCCGGGGGGTCCCCAGTCTGAACGGCCGGGCCCTCCCAGGAGGATCCAATACCTGGACGGGCCTGGCCCGCTTCCCAGACTCCGACGCGGGGCCTGGGTCCTGAGACTCCCGTGACCTCTTTCTGACTATTCGACGCGCCTTAAAAGCCTTGTGCATCACTAAAAGCTTAAACTTAAAGCTTGGCTACTCACACAGTCTTGCAATGGCTGCTCACCCAATGTCAGCAGAACATAAATCTTTTATCACATCCATTACACGTTCCATTTTATACCAACAATCCCCCTCCTATGACGACCGTCCCAACTCGCAGAAACCTTTTCTCGTTTTTTGATTCGGTATCAACCGTCCCCCTTCAAGATTTGCATACAGTCATATATCTAATGTATAATATATTTATTGACTTTTATTAAGTTATTGTTCTGATTCAATTTCTGTCACACTGTTATGAATTTAAATGTAACTGGTTTGTTATAATGTAAACCGGAGTGAAGGCAATGTCTGCTATACCTCGGTATATAAACGAATGCTAAATAAATAAAACAAACTCCGAGGAAAAAGAATCCGATGAGCCGTCTCCCGGATCCCCCTCAGGGACTTCCGAATCACTTTCACAGTGTGGCCTCGCAGATTTGTCCCCCTTAGGAACTCTACGTTGAGGAGATAAGCATGGCGGGGAGTCCTCCCCTCCCCGATCCGACGGGGGTGTAAGAATCGCGGGACCCGATGAAAACAAAATGGCGGGCGTTCCCGCCGCCGGCGGCACACCAGAGCCCAAGATGGCGCCCATTCCCACGCTCCGCAGGGACGGGCCTAATCCGGCCCCGGACTTACTCCCCGGAGCTGCGGCACGCAACGGCTCTCTACCCCTCGCCTCCCAAGACGCAGCTGGAACAGAGGCTGTCTCGGTAGAGGCGCCGGGCCACACCGCAAGCGCGGCAAACCAAACGTCGCGGCATGCCCTCCCACCCCTGTGAAAAAAAACAGAAAAAGAGGGAGAGAAGGCAAAGGACAACGCGACCCCTCGGCGATTCTCAGCGCCCCCAACATGGCCGGAGCACAACGAAAGGTAAAAACTGAGGTGCAAGCAAGACACAATAAGAAGAAAATAAAACACTTTTTTTTTTTTTTTTTTTTTAAATACCATTACCGTTCGCTGTCGGCTCCAGGACCACCTGGGTGGAGTGAGCCAGGCTCCCCGGTGTCACCCCCAGGGAGAAGATAGACGCTGGCAAGGGCACTAAGCCCACATTTCAGCGGCCTCTATCACCAGGGGGGATGGTCCCTGCAGGACCTCACAACCCCCTGGGAGGCGAGTAACTGGACCTGCAGGCAAACTACTGCGGCCTCAATCTCCTAACTAGCCGAACTATCTAAAGCTATCCTCCTTTTTTTTTTTTTTTTACAACTAACTAGGCCTCAGCACAGACTGTAGGTTTTGCACCCTCTCCACCTGCTAAGAGACAGAAGAATACTGCCAGACTGTAGGTGGCACCAGCCTAGATAAGGCAGAGTTTTTTTTGTAAACTTCTGTCTCCATCTGCTAGGGGGGGTGGGGGGTGGGGGGCAAAACCCAGGAGTCTGGACTGATCCGGGTACATACAGGGAATTTTAAAGGGTGTCTTTCCTTAGCAGGATGGTTTCCTATGGACCCTAAAGCGAAGAAGCAACTCCGGTTTCCCAAGGTGGATGCCTTAGTCTATGCTGTGATGAAGCAGACCACCATTCCGGTGGAAGGAGGTGCGGCTTTAAAAGACGCTCAAGATTGAAATGCTGAGGCTATTTTGAAGCAGGCCTTTGAAGCAATGGCTATAAATCTCCACATCTCCGCTTGCTCTTGTATGATGGCTAGAACCGAGTTACAGTTAGCCCAGGAAGTTCTGGGAGAGAATGGCCCATATCTGGAGCCGGAGCTGCCTTCCTGGCAGATGCTAGCTATGATTTGGCATTCACAGCGGCTCAGGGGGTGACTTTGGTGATTGCAGCCCAAAGGCTTCTGAGGTTACAGAACTGGTCTGCTGATACTATTTTGAAATCGAACCTTACAAAGTTGCCTTTTAAGGGGCACTTGTTTGGGGAGGAGATAGAGAAGATGAAACACTGAAGAGAAGAAGCCATTGTACAACGAAGAACTAAGACACTAAACTATCACTGAGAAACAATGGCGGAAACACCTATCCACAGACTCAGTAGGAAAATACAGATCCCTCCTAGCAAGATATCGCAAAGAAAGAATACTATGCAAAACGAATCCATGGAGTCCTATTTAACTTCAAACTACTCTTCAAAGTTGTAAAACACTTAATCAAAGACCCATCTTCCTCCAAAGAACGCCTGCAATGATTATACAACCTCATTTCTAGATAAAATCTATAGACTAAAAATACAAACCACCAACAGCTCGCATACAAAAGAACCAGATGGAAATCATGAACATGCTAATTGGTCCGCATTTGACAGAGTAAGTAAACTTGAAATCATTCAAATCATTAAAAAAATTAAGCTGGCAACACATTCTCGTGACCCAATCCTGGCAAATTCTGGATGTCAAGGGGGTCAATCGGGCCCACTGAGTTATCCATTTTTTGATAGAAACTTTAAGATCAGTGATCATGGTGGTGCAGAAGGGAGAATTTCTCTCTTCTCTGGACCTTTTGGAAACTTACCTTCATATTCCAATTTGCAAGCAGCATCAATGATATCTACGCTTTGCAGTGTTAGGTCAGCACTACCAGTTCGAAGCATTGCCATTCGGTTTGGCCACAGCACCCAGGACTTTTTCCAAGGTGATGATAGTTGTGGCCGCAGACCTCAGAAAAGAGGAGAGATTGGAGAACCTAAATATGTATACCCTGGAGGAGAGGAGGAGCAGGGGTGATATGATACAGACTTTCAGATACTTCAAAGGTTTTAATGATCCATGGATGTCAACAAACCTTTTCTGTTGGAAAAAAAATCAGTAGAACTAGGGGGGTCATGATTTGAAAGTCCAGGGAGGAAGACTTAGAACCAATGTCAGGAAGTATTTCTTCACGGAGAGGGTATGGATGCCTGGAATGCCCTTCCTGAGGAAGTGGTGAAGACTAAAACTGTGAAGGAATTCAAAGGGGCATGGGATAAACACTGTGGATCCATAAAGGCTAGAGGAAGGGAATGAAGAGAAGAGCCAAGGGGGTGGCTTGCTGAAATGGTGATGGCTACTACCTGTTGATTACTACCCTTATTCAATAAGCCTTCACACAGTTAATGCAACTTCAACATTGTTCTTTGTATCAACGGCAAGGGGAAATGTGGAAAAGAGGATTTGCATTCAGACAACAAGCAACAAGGACTGAACTACACAGTCTGAGTAAACAGATAAGCGTGGGGGTAGCTTGCTTATTGCGGTGGTTAATACCCTAAACCAGGGGTCCCCAACCACCGGTCCGCGGACCAGGACCGGGCCTGTTGGGGTTTTTTTGCTGGTCTGCGGCACCGCCGCATACCAGCACTAAACACTGACAGTGTGTTCTGCTCTGCGGCGGCTCAGAGCACACTTTGTGGGGTGGATGCTGCTGAGCGGGTGAACTACTGCTGTGCTGTGTGCCGGATACACACAGCAAGAAGATCAGCAGGGCCGTGGTGGAGCTCACGTCATCACAGCCCGAAGAAAAAGGTTGTGTCTAAACTTGCAGGTGCTCCTCCTCCTTCCCGCCCGTGCGGCCCCGGAAGAAAAATGTTGCCAGAGCCGCGCGGGCAGGAAGGAGGAGAAGCATCAGCCGCGTGCAGAAGAGGAGCAGCGTGGTCCGAGAAGACCAGGGCAGCTGCAGAGCCCATCCTGTGGCGACCCGTAAAAAAGAGGCCCAGAGGTGAGAGAGAGGCTGAGGGCCTGTAGAGTGTGTATGTGTGCGTGTATGAGATGAGTTGAGAGATTGTGTGTGAGAGTGAGTTGAGAGACTGTGTGTGGGAGTGAAGACCTGAATGTTTGCAGAGAAAGCATGTGAGAGCCTCTGTGTGTGTGAGAGAGACAGCATGTGACAGTGAGAGCCTGTGCTTGAGCAAGACAGCATGTGGGAGTGAGAGAGAGCCTGTGTGTGTGAGATTCAGACAGCATGTGCCAGTGAGAGACTGTGTGTATGAATGATTGTTTGAGAGAGAGCATGTGAGAGTGAGAGCCTGTGTGTGTGTGTGTGTGTGTGAGAAAGAGAAAGCATGTGAGAATGAGAATCTGACTGTGTGTTTGAGGGAAGAAGACAGATGGAGAGAAAAGAAATAGAAAAAAAGACAATATTTATTTATTTATTTATTTATTGGTTTTTATATACCGCCGCTCATCAAAGATATCACGTCGGTGTAAAAAGGAATTGGAAAAAAAATAAGAAAGGGAAGGTGGAAAAAAAAAGCCTGTGACCAACCAATTAGAAACTAAGATCAGACAGCAAATGTAAAAAAAAATAAATTACTTTTTACTGATTGGCACATGTAATCTTTGGTAATGTGCAAGAATAGCACTTTCTCTATGTGGATCCCACAATGTACGAGATCAGCATGAAGGAACTGGAAGCCCACGGGGCCTGCACAGAAGAGGCAGCAGAATGGGCTTCAGTGCCAGTAGCAGCAATCAGCACCTCCGCAATAGCCATGCGGCAGCAGTGACAGTGGCAGCAGAGGAATGAGAGAGGCTCCGAGGTTGCTGGCAAAAGAAAGATAGGGGGCTCTGCCTTTAGTGTGTGCATGTGTATGAATGGGAGTCTGCATGGGGGTGTATGTGTGTGAATGCATGGGTGCCTGTCTGAGGGTGTGTGTGTATGAGAATGAATGGGTGTCTTCCTGGGGTTTGCTCACAGCCAGGGGAGGTCATGAGAGGGAAGGCGTCAGGTGGAGGAGAGAGGTGTGAAGTTTGGAAAACAAGGGAAACAAGCCCGGTGCTCCCACTCATTCTGAACCTATGGTGAGTTGAGTCACATTCACATTATAAATGTCATAATTAAATGATAAGTATGCACTAAAATCCAACCCCCTCCATAACCCCACCCCCATATGCCCAAAGCCTCGCCCCTGCTCCACCCCCACCCCGCCCTGCCGTGCCATGGAAAAATGGTCTTGTTTGAAGCCGGTCCCTGGTACAAAAAAGGTTGGGGACCACTGCCCTAAACCAATTAAGCCTGATACATCACATTGAATGCATACACAGCATTGCTCTCTGCTTCAACAGCAGGGGGAAATGTGGAAAAGAGGATTTACATTCAAACAACATCCAAAAAGGCATTGATCTGTGTAATCTGGGTAAACAAGCATCGGGGTAACTTGCTTGATGCGGCAGTTACTACCCTTAACCATACGCCTTATGATTTACCTTTGATGCAACTCCAACATTACTCTCTGCATCAATGACAGGGGGTGGCAGGAAATTGGAATCAAATAGTTACCAACAAGGGCCCTGAACTTGGTGGTCGGTGAATGAAACAGATAAGTATGGGAATATAAGTGTGGGAGCTTGCTGAGCAGACTGGATGGGCCATTTGGTCTTTTTCTGCCGTCATTTCTATGTTTCTATGTGACTATGATGGCATTATGGTTCATCCTTACTTGGACAACTGGTTAATCAGAGCCAAGACGTCATAGGAGAGCTGAGTAGTGTCCACCAGGGTGGTTCAGTTATTGCAGCACCTGGGATGAATAGTGAACTTAGCCAAGAGCAACCTGCAGCCATCTCAGGTCCTAGAGTATCTGGGCATCAAGTTCGACATGGCTTAAGGCAAGGTGTTTCTCCTGGAGTCTCGCATTCAGAAGATGTGGGGTCAGTTCCGGGCCCTGTTGTGGCGAACAGCTCTTCTGCCTGGTCGTTTCTGCAGATGTTGAGATCTATGGCCACGACGATAGAGGTTGTACTTTGGTCATGTGCTCATATGCATTCTCTGCAGCAGCCTTGCCTGTCTCGATGGAATCCCCAGTCTCAGGAGTACAATATGATGCTGACCTTGCTGCTGGAGGTGAGGTAGAAGCTGCTCTGGTGGTTGAGAAGAGATCATCTTGAAAAGGTATGAATTGGAGACTTCCAACTGGTTAGTGGTCACAACGGATTTAATTTAATTTTAATTTAATTTAATTTAAAACTTTTTCTATACCGTCGTTAAGGTGGGTACTGTCACAACGGTTTACAGTAAGGCACAAAAGAAATGCTATTAACCTCTATCAGTTTACACAGGGTGCCATAATGTTCTGGTAAACATAGTTTAAATCAATGTTAGTTGTTAAATGTGAGTCTCCAGGGCTGGTAAAACACACTGTCAGGAGTTGGTGGTGGTAAGGACAGTGGACTCCCAAAGAGTCAATTTGGTCCACCAATTGACTGGAGGTACAGGTGATTCAATTAGCTTTTCTTCAGTTCGCGGACCGGTTAGAAGGAAAGGCGGTGAAAGTTATATCAGACAAAGCAACAGTGGTGGTGTACATAAATCACCAAGGGGGAACTCAAAGCTGGCAAGTCTCTCTAGAAATGGATGCCCTTCTGCCATGGAAGGAACTTCATTTACAGGCACTGTCAGCCTCCCATATAGCAGGAGTCGACAACATGGCAGGCGGATTATCCCAGTCGTCTCAGTTGGATCCAGGAGAATAGAAACATGGCCTCCAAGGTTTTTTCATCTTGTCGTGGGGATTGCTGGGGGTGTCGTTTCTAGATCTAATGGTGACTCACAAGAATGCAAAAGTGGAGAGATTTTACAGTCAGCCAAGGGATGTTCAAGCTCTGAGAGTAGATGTGCTAATTCAGGCTTGGCCACAAGAGAAGTTACTCTATGCGTTTCCACCGTGGCTCACTGATCAGCCATTTGTTACAGAAGCTAGCACGACATTCAGGCGTGGTGCTTCTGGTTGCCCCAGGTTGGCCTCGCAGGCCGTGGTCTGGTATCGTGGATCCTGCATCTTCTTCTGATGGGGGACCCTTGGCAACTCCTTCTCTGGGGTTGTTATTGCAGGGCCCAATTTTTTCACTACAGTCCTAGTCAGTTTTGTCTTACGGTTTGCCCTTGATGAGGTCTAGGCTCTTAAAACAAGGTTATTCAGGGACCAGTGCTGGAAACTCTTTTGAGAGTGCGTAAGTTTTCCACCTTGCTTGGCATGTATTGGTGTTAGCGGGTTTTACCTGAGCATTGGTTGTCAGAATCCGCGCTTCTATGCTTGCTTGGTGCCTGTTTTTCTTAATCCTGGAATTTTTACAAGAAGGTCTGAGTAAGGGATTATCCTTGAACACACTGAAGGTGCAGGTGTGCTGCTATAGTGTATTATCGGGGCTTGCTTGCAGGGAGGCTCGCTCTCTTCTCACCCAGGCATATCTAGGTTTTGAGGGAGTGAAACACCTTAGACCTCCCTTACACTTCCTGGTATCCTTGTGGGACTTGAATCTGGTTCTCTCCTTTCTGGCGAGCTTGACCTTTTGTCCTCTTCAGGGTATTTCCTTGCATTTACTGACCCTGAAGACGGTGTTTTTGGTCGCTATTTGTTCTGCAAAACGGATTTTGGAATTGCAAGTCTTGTTATGCAGAGATCCTTTTTTCATTATCATGCAGGATAAGGTGCAGATTCAGATGGTGCCTGCCTTTCTTCCGAAGATGGTTTCGGAGTTTCACTTAAACCACTCGGTTGTGTTACCATCCTTGGATAAGGATATGTATGATCAGGATTACAGGAAATTGTGGCCGTTGGATGTGCGGTGGAACTTATTGCGTTATTGTGTGTGGTGGTTGTGTAGAGGATTATTTTATATTGTGTCATAGAACACTCTACACACAATCTGATAAAGCAAAACTTAGTTTACTAAGGGCTGGATTTACTAATACCGCTGGGCTCTTTGAATCCCGTGGTAACGGGGGCGAAACGGGGGGGGGGGGGCAGTCCTGCGTTAGCCGGCAGAAATCAGCGGCACCTCAACAGTGCGATCGCTGCCGGCGTCGCACCAAATAACTACATCATAAAAGGTGTAATTATTCAGCACGAAACTGGCAGCGAAAAAGACGCGTACCTTTCGCTGTCGGCGAAGTCTTTGCGACGTCAGCTCCGGTGCCACTCCGATTCCTCCTCTTCCGGGGCTGATGCCGCCCTGACTCCGCCCCAATCTTGGTATCGCACGCAAAGACGACACTTCTGGTCTGTTCAGCTCATCCAGCTAAAATAAATAAATGCTATGCGTTATATCCCTCTGCAAGTTAGATGTTTCAAAAGCATTTCTGTACTAGCCCTTTGATCTCCCTTTTGGTAAAAGACATCAGTTGTTATAACCTATTATCAACTCATTGGTATGGGTACTAGTCTTTAGCATTTGATCTTTCCAGGTGATAAGAAATACCAAATGTCTTAATCTTTGATATCCCCAGAATACCAGATGTTTCTTGGGGCCATCCCAGCTCTTTATCAGTTCATTGTTGCCAGCATGTATCAGGAATGTAGGGAACAAATAGTGATAGGTCATGCCTTTGTACAATCCCTGCACTCAAATCACATGCAATATATTGATTCATACCCATCAATCATTAGAACCTGTTGTGATTCATGGCTGTCTATTCGCGGTCACAAAGTCTTCCGGAGATCTAGCTAGCTGTCTAAAATTATATTTCCACAGTATCTGGGAGGTTATGAACGAGTTTCGGAAATCGGATAGGCTTTTTGTCTTCACCGGGGGAGTGAGGAAGGGGAAGGCAGCTTCTTGGAGCACGGTGGCCCGTTGGATTAAGGAAATAGTGACAGCAACCTATGTGGATTACGGAAAGCCTCTTCCGAGGCAAATTAGAGCGCATTCGACCCGGGCACAGATGGTTTCCTGGGTAGAATTGCGTTTGCTTTCTCCGGTAGAGATCTGTAGAGTGGCGACGTGGTCTTCTTTGCATACGTTTGCAGATATTACCGACTGGATGTGGCAGTGCGAGAGGATTCTGCCTTTGCCAGGGCAGTGCTTCTTGGGCCTCAGGCAGTCTGGGGAGCATTTTGGCACATCCCACTGGTGTGGACTGGCTTGCCTGGATGAAGAGGAAGGTGAAGTAAGGCAAGTCAGTCCACCTTCCCACCCTGGGCTACCTTGAGGTGGTCGACTTTCTTCTGTCTTGTTAGATCTTTCTCAAGGAAGGAATGAGGTTCAAGGATCTTTCATGTAACTGGACTACCACAGATTGGGTAAGTGAGCTCTGTTCTTCTTCCAGGATAATCTGATTGTCCTAAGGGACTATTCTTAGCAGAGCTGAGTCCAGTGTTTAAAAAATAATAACCCACAAGGTTAAATTGAATTAAGGATGCAATATTATTGTTTATGTTTAGTGGTTAGTGTTCACAGTTTGCTTCTGGAGAAATACAGGCTGGATGGTGCCTGAGCAGAACTATGTGAGGGTGACATCAATAAGTAGTCGTTCTCCGTCTCTATCTGCACTGGTTGGAGTGCACAACCCATTGGTATGGACTGGTTTGCCTTACTTCAAGGAAAGGAAATTATCAGGTAAGAAGTAATTTCACTTTTAAAGTGTGCTACGTTGTTTTTTGTTATTCTGATTTTCATGCCTGCTGTATAGCAAATAACACAAGATTTGTTCCATAATCTATCCTTTTTTTTCTCCACCTTTAGGTAGCCAGATTGGAGACCAAGGTTGTCAGCCCCCTGAAAGTCTATGGAACAATTGTAAAACAGAAGAGGGTAAGCACAGTCTGATAACATTACCATCAGATCTGCCCAAACACAATGCACTGCAGATGTTTCAGAGTGCTTTTATTAAATGCAGGCGGAAATCAAGAAGTTCAACAATGCCAGAAATCGGGAGATAAAAGAACTGGAAAAACTGGATAGACTGAGACTGAAGTCTCCCTCCGACCGACATGTAATTGTATCCTTTTCTGTGCTCATCCAGCAGTTTATTCCAGCTGTTTCAGGGCTCTCTCTGGTAGGAACAGTTGGCCAGGCTCCAAATTGTGGTCCAGTTAAATGTAAGTGATGAGAGGTGAGCAATGGAGCTCTCCGTAAGTGCTGGAACAAAACTGCACTTCACCGTGACTCTCTCTGAGCTTCTGTAATTCATCCCAAACCTACTTGTAGCAAGATAGGAAATCTGCTTCAGCTTACATTTCTCCTCGCCTTTTCTTTTCATTTCTATCTTTCTGGGCACGGCGTGTGGCTATCTCAGTACTCTTGGGTTGGGTTGAAGTGGGTTTAGAGTGATACTCAGCCTCTGTCCCACACTGAGTCACTTAAGCCGAAAACCGAGTCTCAGAGGGGCCCCATTCCATGTTGTCTTCTTTAAACTGCCAATATAAGCATGAAGTTCATTCTTTTTTCCTGTTGTTTTAAAACATTATACAATATAGAGAGCCGTTTTTGTTCTCTCACCTCAGACTGAGGATCGCTGGGGAAACCTCCTCCTCAGATTGTCCAAAGGACCCCATTCCCCTTTCACTTTACCATTAAAGAAGGTTAAGGAAAACTGGAAGTGGTGATGAAAAGATTCCCTCTTTCTGCAAGTGAGATCTACAATGAATTTACTTGCCCAAGCTCTGGAAAAGAAGGCCAGGACACAAGAACTGCTGCAGTCCATGAACGAACAGCACTGACAGGTCAATACAGTAAAGTGCGGCCGCGGTTACCCTGCTCCTAACCCGCTTTCTACCCACTATTCGGCTGCGTTAGCCCTTCCTGCGTTACACTATCCCCTTTAACCTACTCTTACCGCGTCCTTAAATCACCGGGTAACCCCTTCCGCCCGCGGCATGGATATTACATGTAAACGATCGGATTAGCTATTCCCTCCCATACAGTAACGCGCGCCCCGACTATCCCTTTTTTACCCTGCCGTTTTGCCGCGCGTTTAACCTGCTAACTTACCACCTACCCTTATCCCTGCGTTAGAGGCAGGGGTAAGGGTAGGCGGCAAACTTTCCCCCAGCCCCCGCTCACCTGCCCTGGCCGCGTCCATGGGTGCTGGTCTCCGGGGCAGCCCCCAGTCCTCTCCCCTCCTCCTGAAGCAACGAAAGCGGAAAAAGCGAAAAAGCGAAAAAAAAAAGTTGCAAGAGAGAGAGGGAGAGAGGACGGGCACCCTACGCTCGGGGATTGCCCGTCCTCTCTCCCTCCTCCCGAAGCAAGGCGTCTTTTCACACCTTGCTTCGGGAGGAGGGGAGAGAGGACGGGCAGTGTAAGCAACGAAGCGACTTACTTTTTTTGCAGCCCCCCTCCGGAGACGGACATCGGCGAGGACGACCGCGGCTCCCCTGCCTCCAGCTGCCCGCGAAGATGGACGCCTGCACGGGCGAATGTGGCCCCTGTGCGTGCAATTGGGCTGCTCAAGACGTGACGTCACATGCCATGACGCCAAACGTCGTGAGGTCACGCCTTGAGCGGCCCAATTGCACGCACAGGGGCCGCTTTCGCCCGTGCAGGCGTCCATCTTCACCGGCAGCTGCCTCTGGGAGGCAGGGGAGCCGCGGTCGTCTTCGCCGATGTCCGTCTCCGGAGGGGGGCTGCAAAAACAGTAAGTCGCTTCGTTGCTTTACACTGCCCGTCCTCTCTCCCCTCCTCCCGAAGCAAGGTGTGAAAAGCAGCCTTGCTTCGGGAGGAGGGGAGAGAGGACTGGCAATCCCGAGCGTAGGGTTGCCCGTCCTCTCTCCCTTGCTACTTTTTTTTTTTCGCTTTTTCGCTTTTTTCCGCTTTCGTTGCTTGCTTTGGGAGGAGGGGAGAGAGGACTGGCAATCCCGAGCGTCGGAGAACCGTCCACTTCCTGGTACCTGTCATTTCAAATGTCATTTGAAATGACATTTGAAATGACAGATACAGCGTGTCCGTGAAGCGTTAGGCCAGCGCACCCAGGATACTGTATAGCGCTCTATACTGTAAAATGGGTTGCGCGGGCCTAACGCTTCACGGACGCTTTTGGACGCGGCTTGCATTTGCAAGCTATTTACATACAGTATCGAGTGGTAGGTGAGCTGGACTGTGCGTGCGGCAACCGTGGGTGCGCCCGGCACTAACGCAGCTCTTCCTACCGCTCCTTACTGTATCGGCCTGTGAGTGAGGTTTAGAATTTGATACAAAGAAATCGCTATTTCCAAGTCATTCCTTGACTATGGCTTTTTACAGTCTCAGGTAAGCTTTATTTTTCCAGCATCTTATTTGCAAGATACATATGTGATCATCGCCCACAGCAGGTAAATATAATGTATTGGCACTGTGTGCATAATATGTGGCTTTTGAATAGGAGCAAAGGCAATTCCTTAATGCTTCTGTAACTGACTTTAAATTCCAGCTATCCAAGATCTGATTCTTTATAAGTAAATAAGATCTGTTCAGCATCTGCAAGACAGGGATAGTATGTAGGACTTTATCAGTTTATGTGGTATGTGGGCCCTGCATTAAACCTCTAGGAACTCAAATAAAACTCTAATTCCTCTGCACTCAGGCAGGCCAATCCACATCAGTGGTTATGATCTTCTACCAGCAGATAGAGACAAAGTGACTGACTAACATCACCAACATATAGCCCTGCCCTGACATCAGCCTGCCAGTATTCTCAGTCTCCAGCAGATGGTGGACGTGCATCTCTCTAGTGGGGATTGCCTGTACTGAAAAAAAAAAAAAAAAAGAGAGAGAGGAAAAAGAGGTTGAGCTGCTGAGGTGACACCAGGCTGCTCCCTCTCTCAGTTGAGCCTCAATGCCTGGCCAGACTTAGGCTCTAAAAAGACAGATTGTCTGAGGACAAGGGGGAGCTCGGGAGTGGAGGCTTGTGTCCCCTTCCGATCATGCTTTCAGCCAGGGAGGACTGAGCTCAGATAAAAAAAAAAGGAGAGAAAGTAATAGGAATGCCCTTTCCCTACCAGGTCGTTTTTCCCCATCAGTGCTAAATCCACCCCTGTACACCTCTGGTGAGTTAGTGGAGAATGGAGGCAAGCAGCATTCTAGTGGCATGAGTCAGCAGTTAGGGCAGCGTTTGCTCCTAGGCTCCGTGTCGCAGGTCCTGTCAGTCATCCATGTGGTGGGTGACTAGGCCGCTGTGAAACACACTTAGGCTGTGGCGGGTAGTTTTTTCCTGCGTGCTCAGGCGCGCACGCAAGTACACATAGTGGGGCAGTAGTCTAGAGTCAGCATGCACATATGCTTGCGTATATGCGTGCAAACTCACAGCCTCGATCTGAGCACGTAAATGCGTGATATATCCCATATGCGCATTGATATGCGTGCAGTAGACCAAATGGTTAGGAAAGAGTGGCCTTTTGGTGATGGATAATGGCTTCGGGGGCTAAAAAGTCTAACTGTCTTCCTGTTTGGGGGGTAATCCAGCCGTTGCTCTCACTTCGCCTGTGCCAGCTTGTCTGGAGCTCAAGGCGATTAGCCGCCCAAAGATCATGCCACCGTTGGGGGCATTTGCCATACCAATTGAGGGGTGCAGGAGGCGACATGATGAACAATTCCCCTCCACCTTTTTCCCAATAGGACTAATGTCCCCAGGGGAGGGCTTGGAGAATGCCATGTTCGGTCCTGTTATGGATTCAGCCTCCTTCTCCTGGGTGGAATTTTTTCAAGGATTACAGGTCTTTCCAAAAGGGCATCCAGTGGAGGCTAAGTAGCCCCGTAAGGAGGAGACGCGTTATAGGTCTTCCCACTCAGCATCCAAGTTGGGCAAGTGCCGTAAAGGGTCTGTCCTTGGTGAGGTAGAGGAGGATGAGGATGGTGAACTGTCAGATGATTCCGGTGGTGTCTTGAATTCCAAACCTCTGATACTTGGAGCCACATAGAAACGCTACTCCATTTCTTTCACAAGGACGAGCTGTCAGGTCTTTTGGCTCAGAACCTGAAAACGCTCAGAGTAGATGGGAATGACACTACAGGAGTACAGAAGAAAGATCCTATCTTGGTCACTTTGTGCAAGGCATCCTGTTTCTTTCTGCTCCTGGAACCAGGGCAGGAGTTAATTGTCCTTGAGTGGAACACTCCAGAAGCAAATTTTAAAGGTGGGTGTTCTTTGGCAGGCCTGTACGCCTTGGATCTGAAGGCAAGGTGCAGTTGCGATTCCGAAGGTTGATGCCCTGATGTGCACTGTCACCAATCGAACCACCATCTTGGTCGAAAGGGGGAGCAACGACTTCCAGCCAACTTGAATGTACTGAGCTCAGTACAAAATTTAACATCTCAGGGGCTGGCTCTTCACTTACTAGTCCTTCAAACGACTCAGGACAGTCCATCATTACACAAATTACACCACCAGAACAAGTGGTTAAAATGGAAAATTTACATTTTAAGGGAGTAATTTACTGCATAAAACATGGATTTACGCCTTAAATGATTTCTTGTAAAATGTGCATAGAGTTGTGCACATAAAAGTATGCATGTCACCCGATTTCCACATACTTCTATATGCACAAGAAAATAGGCATTCTGGGGCTGGATTTACATCCAATTGAAATCACAAGTATACATTAAATTAATCTACAGAAGAACAGATTGTAACTTGTGCAACTGAGTATGTGCATCTGATTCAACCATTTTCAAAGCAAACATACACTAAGTTCATTTGGCAAGGCAATAAGTAACAGGTTTTAGTGAAAGGAACCTCTAAGAGGCAATAATCAGTCATTTTTGAGAGTAAAACAGGTGGCTCATTGTTTTACCTATGGAAATGGGCTGGTATCATTTGTATACTATAAAAGAACCCATCTCAAATACATTTCTCGAAGGTCAAATACTTGCATTTACAGCAGTAAAACATGGAAACCGCAGACAGTATCATTAGTGCTCTCTTGGTGCCCATGAAGGAATCCATAAAGGGGCAGGTCCAGTTCAATTTTAGGGTCAATCTTGCAGTTAGAAGATTGAGCTAAAACTAGAAGAGCTACTTCGAAGCTAGTTGAAATTCGTTGTACCACTGAGTTTCAAATTACATCTGGGTAATGGTCACTATCCCAATATTGGGAGTGGCTGTTTTGATGTGGCTGTTAGTCCTGTGGCAATCCCTGCCGCTCCTGTGGAGTGGCAGAATTCCCCACAGAATTTCCCACTGCACATTGGCGCAAGAATTTGTGCAAAATTGGCAGGCCCCGATGTGCCGCGAGCGGGACGGTCTCTGATCGCAGCATGCCTGGGCCTGCTTCATTTTCGCCACAAGAAAGGGGACGTGTATGTGCAGTAGAGAGAGGGAGCCTGTAAGTGTGTGTGAGAGAGAGAGGGACAAAGAGAGCCTATGTGAGGGGCAATATTGAGAGAGGAGTCAAATTCTGGGAGTGGAAATAGAATGGAAGGGACTGAGCCTATAGGGGGAGGGGAGAGAAAGTGGCAGATAGAAGAATTGGGGCCTGTGAGGGCAAAGTGAAAGGAGAGTGGCCAGGGAAGTAAGGAGAGAGAGTGGAAGAGACACTCTTACAGTGAACTTTTAGGGAAATTCTGCTCAAAATATTTAAAGCTCTGCATCTTTAAGAAACAACTTTTTTTCTGTATTACATTTTACATTAATTACTTAGAGACTGTAGTGTATATTGTTTTATTTTGACCCAATATAAAGTGTGCAGAATTTTGCAGAATTTTAAGTTTTTTGTGTGCAAAATTTTAAATTTTGTTTGTGCAGAATTCCCCCAGGAGTAGGCCGTTCCATTTGTGCATTATGGTAAACTATTCTGTCTACACTGAATTACATTTGGCATCTTATCTGTTCAGCAGTTTCTATCTGCTATATCCAATGGGTGCTATGTATTATTTCTATTGTTGCCATTTCTAGGCAGAATCTGATGTGCAAAGAGCATCAGTGGATGCAAACCGCACAACCCAGCAACTGGAAGAGACCATTGATGAATTCCAAAAGCAGAAACTGAAAGACATTCAGGTAGAGATCATTGCTTGCCTACATAAAAAATCTCCAGCACTTCATAAGCCCAAGAACTGCTATGTGCCTTGAGACAGAATTAAAGTAGCTGTACCGGCAAAGAATAAGATATTAGAGAAACCTTTCCTGCAGCATGAGGGCCAAATATCAGCCATTGTCTACAACATGCTGGAAGCTTACAGAGTAGAGAGGTGTTTATTGTCAAGAAATTAAAAGATCACAGAGAAGGCAGGTGCTTGCTCCTCCCTCCAGCTACACTATGAATAGAAGCAGCAGCTGAGCAGGACAGGAAAGCAAATACAGCAACAGCTCCTCTCTGAGGGGCTGATGTAATCAGCTGTGGGTTAAAATTGTGTGCTGAAATTCAGTGCAGTCTCGTAATGCACATGATAAAAAAAATTAATTCCCAATGCAGTAAGCTAATGCTATGTTAATGTGTTGGGAGTTTAAAAAGCACACTAACCCAAAAATATATGTAAAAAATGCTTAGTGCGCATAAAAACATTTATGCCATAAACTGTCCTGAGTACAGGTCCTAACATCAGAACTCCAGCTTCTGCCCATAGGTTGACACTAGTCCTGGAAACTTGACTTCACCTCTGACTAGGAGTTTCCAGCGCTAGTAAGACTTCTTTCCTCATTAAACAAATATCCCAAACAATAACCGCTCATATTACATCTATGATCAACCTCAGCCTCTCAGAAGGCTTTGTGCCACATAAACTTAAACAACTGTAATTAAACCAATTTTAAAAAACAATCTGGAAAACAAGATGATTGGGATAACTATCGTCCTATCTCCAACTTAACCTTCCTTGCAAAAATCCTTGAAAAGGCTGCTCTCTCTCAACTCGAATCTCACCTCGATGACAATACAGTTCTCTATGCTAACCAATTTGGCTTCAGAAAAAATCGATCTACAGAGATTCTTCTTCAATCTATGATTAACCCCGTACTACGTGGATTAGACTCTAATAAATCTTACTGTCTAATTCAGATTGATTTAACCACTGCCTTTGGCACAGTAGACCATAATCTCCTATGCCTCTGACTGAAAAACATAGGAATTGAAGGCAGTGTTCTTAAATGCTTCTCCTCCTTTCTTACCGACAGATCTTTCCAAGTTAAATTTAATAATCACCTTTCTGACACTTTCCAGTGTTCCACTGGTGTTCCACAAGGATCCTTACTTTCAGCAACTCTATTCAATATCTACTTGCTTCCCCTTTGCAAATTGTTAACTAAGGCCTGGATTTATCAAAATGCACTAAATATTGCATGTGATAGGAAAAGGGGTGTGTTTTATGGTAATAGGCAGTTTATTGCAATTTGTGCTAATACCTTTGTGAAGCACTAAGATAGTGCAAACTGTGATAACTTTTTTGCACTTTGTGATAAGTGGGGGGGACTATGTTTGGTGGTTTTAAGCTCCTGGAGAGCCAACCTAGCTATCAGGGTCCTTCTACAACCACAGGGGAGGGAGAGAGAGCCTAGCCATGATGCACTCATCCTAGATAGGTATTTATATCTCTATAGGAGGCCCACCTAGTAACTCGAGGTGAGGTTTAGGTATTAGTGTAGGGGTTAGGGGCCACTTTTTTTTTATTTAATTTTTATTCAGTTTCAAACAATATAACAAGAAAATACTTGTAAGGAAATACAGAAAATATATATTATAACATCAAGATTTTCCATACAAACTAGTGTACTTAACTCAATACACATAGATGCATATCAGGAAATAACAAAAGTTGTATTCATTGGAAATATGGGGGGAGGAAGAAAAGGAAGAAAACAAAGGAGTACATAGGAAAAATTATATTGAATTATTGCCGCTGCTTAGGCCTCATAATACTTTCTTATCCCCTAAATGGTCTATGTTCCACCCTCCAGGAACTGTCTCAATTGTTCGGGGATAAAAAATATATACGTATTTCCAGCATATTTTACAATACATTTGCAAGGTAGTTTCAATAGGAAACTTGCCCCCTTGGCCAAGACTTCAGGGCGCATCATAATAAACATTTTCCTCCTCTGTTGGGTGGCCCTAGACAGATCCGGATAGATCCTTACTATGGCTCCCATAAAAGAATGAAACAAAGAGAACTGCTCTCTCTGTTATTTCAAAAGTTGAATTCTCCAGATATTGGGTTAAATTATCTAAGTCCACCCTGTTCCCCTCATTCGGTAACTGAGAAACTTCTCTTTTTAAAGGTAAAAATAATACTTTCTTAATAGCTGGTTGAGATTCAACAGGTATCTTTATTCCCCCAAATATCTTTTAAAAGTAAGCATAGGAAGTTCTCCCAGAATTTTTGGGAAATTTACCACTCTTATATTCAATCTCCTTAAATGATTTTCGATTGATTCAATCCTCCTCTGGGCGTTCTTTTATAAGAGCAATATTAGAATCTTGAAGTTGTTTCACTTTAATTGACATATCTTGAATTGCCACAGTTTGTTCCTGGTAACTTTGTTTTTGATCTTTCTCCACTTTCTCCATTTTTTTATCCATAATCCCCATCTGCTGAGACTGTTCCCTTAAGGTCTGAGCATTGGCCATCATTAGATCCCAGAGGGACTCCAATGTAATGTCCGTTGGTTTTTTAAACTCCCAGGGTAAGGGAGCGACAGTTCCTACCTCCTCCCGTCGTGGCATTACACCCGATGTTCCTGGCATCACATCCTCTGTTCCGGGAAATCCCTTCTCCAGAGTCTCTTGTCTGTATTCCGGGTTGGGCAGGTCGAGCACTCCCGTCCCTGCTCCCTCGGTGCTGGTGGTTCCTCCGCACTGCAGCGAGTCGGCCAACCTCGGGTCGATAAGCACAGCCCCTCCAACACCAGGAAGTGGAGAGCTGCATAACGGCACACGTGGATCTGGGGGGCTCAAGGTGATCTCGCCTAGCGAAAGTCCCGCTCCTCTCGAGATCTCCGCAGCGGCGACTGAAGCCCCCAACTGAGCGCCTTGAACTACAAAGTCGGTGATAACCCTCTGCCCTGGGCTCGGTAAGTCCGGAGGAAAAACTCTTACTTTGCCCTTCCTCTTGTGCGGCATAGTTAAAATCGGCTGGGAAAACCCAGTTCTGGGAAAAGATTATCGCTAGGTAATAGAGGAGAGCAGCGACTCAGCGTCTACCAGCGGCGGCAGCTATCTTAACTCCTCCCCCCTGTCAGGGGCCACTTTGAGCATTCAAAGAGGAAGATGTACGAACAGAACAGTGCTCTCTTGTGAAGATTTGATGACTTTCGGAGTGAGGAAACTCACCCAAGATGAGATTTGTTCAATGTTTCTCTCAACCATAGCTTGATGTTACCCAGGTAGAGAGTCTAGGTTGAAGAGAACATTGTGCAATGTTTCTCTCAACCTAGCTTGATGTTACCCAGGTAGAGAGTCCATCAAGCTAGGTTGAGAAAACACTGTACAAATCTCATCTTTGGGTGAGTTTCCTCACTCCGAGGATCATCAAATCTTCACAAGAGAGCACTGTTCTGTTCATACATCTCACTTTGAATGTCAAAGTGGCTCCTAACCCCTACACTAATACCTAAACCTCACCTCGAGTTACGGGGGTGGGCCTCCTATAGAGAGATAAATATCTATCTAGGATGAGGGTATCATGGTTAGTCTCTCTCTCTCTCTCTCTCTACACTAAAGCCCTACCACACAGCTTTACATAATTGAAAAAGGCATAGTTAAAATATGAATTAAAGCCATGCAATATGACAAAACTGTGAGCCCAGCCCACAAACTCCTCCTATTTTTCACATCATGCGTTAAAGGTGCTTAATGCATGCAAAAGCTTGGACTGAATTTCTTTCTATATGCAGATGACATGCAATTCCTCATCCTTTTTACAAACTCTTTTGAGAAAACAACCTCACTTATTTCCAAGTATATGACCACCATTAAAGAAAACCCGTCTCAACTGAAACTTTCAATGAACCCCCAAAAAACTGAACTAATCTGGCTAAGCAAAAACCAATCTAAAACTATTACACGCAACATCAATATAGGAAACTTCCTTCTTTCCTCCGCAACTCAAGTAAGAGATCTAGGCGTACAAACTGATGAAAATTTATGCATGAAACCTCTCATAAGCAAATTAATTAAATCTGGTTTTTCTAAACTTCGAATACTAAGCCATCTAAAACCCCTTCTGACATCAGACTTTAGAACAGTTCTACCTTCACTTATATTCTCTAACCTGGACTGTTGCAAGTCCCTACTCCTAGGACTTCAGCCAATCACCTCTAACCTCTCCAGCTCTTCAAAATGCAGCAGCCAGACTCTTCACTGGAAAAAGAAAATTTGATCACATCACCCCGACTCTATTTGCTTTATATTGGTTACCCATACAATCCAGGATAATATACAAAGTCCTAACTATAATTCACAACAATTTCGATACCAATAATGAACTACTTGGAATAAATTTCAATCCTCATACTCCTGTTCGTTCTCTTCAATCCCTCGACAAAGGATTACTCAAAATCCCAACCATAAAAAACTACCACCTAAAACATACAAGAGACAGAGCTGGCCCCACTCTCTGGAATTCATTACCAGAACATCTTCGAACTTCTACTGACACCAAGAAATTCAAACAAGAACTGAAAACCTGGCTCTTCAACAACGCCTTTATTTCTCTTTAATATATCTCCTCAATCTGTCACTCCTTTATTAGCCAGTTTTATATGACCTTTTAAGATGGTTTTTTTTTCTCCTTCCTGTCTGTTATAATGTTATACATTATGCACCGTTGTGATCTGGTGATTTTCACTTGGAATGATGGTATATAAAAACCTAAATAAAGTTAACGCATTTTTCCCTTCAATAGCAGGGCTGAATTAGCCTTGATGTGTGCGGTTGTGCACATCTTCCTGCGCGATTTACCATCTTCTCAGTCTGTTTTCTTCCGCACTGCTGTCCACAAGCGGAGTTTCTTCTCTCAACTTCATCTCAAGTTTTTGCCTCACTCAGAAGAACCCAAACAGCACTTTCAGTGCTAACATGGCCTCCAAATTGCCTGACTTCAAGTACTGCCAGTGCGGTAAGGTAATGTCAATCACGGATGGACATAATTACTGTTACCACAACCAATCGACATGCTGTAACTGTGGTCACATGTCGCCGCGGGCCCAAAGATCACGCATGCAAAAAATTGCGTGTCTCAGGGAGGGAGGTGATGGCTCCTATGCCTCTCCATCAGAGAAGCTTTCCTTTCACTCCTCTGTCAATAGCATCCGGAAAAACGGAAAAGAGCCTCCTCTCTGGGTCCGCAGGCCAAAGGCAGCAAAAGAAAAGCAATGCTTGCCTCGACAGTTCTCCCCCTGCTCCTGGGCTCGTCATAGAGCATGGGGTTGAGTGATGCCCAGGAGCATCGCCCATCCGATGCAACAGTCAAGCCAATGAGGCCAGCACAAGTGAAGAGCACCATCCAGCAAAGGGATGCAATGCTCGACACCATCGACCCAGGGGACCGGACTCAAATATACTGCTTGCTGCAGTCCCCCATGTGTCACTAGGATGCAGATCCATTCCTAAATTGGGAAAGGTGCAGGGAGAGCCCATAGTCCTGTCCGCTCCAGCAGAAAGAAATCTAGCGGAGCAGGCTATGTCCCAGATTTCTGCAGTCCTCTCGGGTTCTTTTCATCCCTGCAAATATGTGGATGGCACCGCCCGCTGGCAAGTCCTTCTTCGGAAGAAGGCCCCCCAGAAGACAACTCCCCCCCCAAACCCTAAAGGACATGGCTCAGGGGGACAGGAAACCCCCCCAACTGCAGTTCTTCCCCCCATCCAAGCTCACATTCAGAAGCTTCACCTCCAAGCTCCCCAGGCTCCTCCACCGGAATGCCATCCAACCCACAGTAGGAACCACCAGAGCCCTCCTCCCCACCGGAAGATCTCTCATACTCAAAAGTTCATAAAGAATGTGGGGTTTCAGCTCAGTGTACAGACCAGAAAGCTGCCAGATCCCAGGGCAGAAGTCCTAGGCATCTTAAAAATTTTCGAGGTACCGGCTGAACCGACAGCGTTGCCCTCCCATGGAGTGTTGGATGCAGTCCTGGAGAAAACCTGGGAGTCCCCCTTCTCCACCTTGCCAACTTCCAGGAAAATAGATCTAAAGTTTAGGATGAGGAAATTGCCTTACTATGGTACACTGCTTCCTCACGCCTTCCTTTGTAGTGGAATCGGCCATGAAAAGGGTGAAAAAGACCAGACTCCAGTCTAGCACGCCTCCAGGAAAGGACAATCATTACCTGGACGACTTTGGGAAATTATCTTTTCAATCTGCAATGCTGAACGCGAAGATACAACAACACCAATTCTATATCACACAGTATGTGTACGAGTGTCTTCAGTCCATCAAGCCTGTATTTGGAGAGGACTCCACCAGCACCAGACTACCCCAACAAATAGTGGATATGGAAGAAGGGCTACGCCATCTCCTCCGTACCATCTATGAGTTGTTTGAAACGTCGTCCCGCATGTCAGCATCCACCATAGCAGCTCATAGGTTGGCCTGGTTAACAGCCAGTGCCATTGGCCATATTTGTTTAAAACCCTTGAAAAATTAAATCTGGGAACCAGCTATATCCATTGGGTTCAGCGCCTATACGAGAATCCAAGTGGGTGTTTAAAAATAAATGGAGAATATACCTCACCATTTCCTGTGAGAAGGGGTACGCGTCAGGGTTGTCCCCTGTCACCATTACTCTTTCCGCTATCCCTGGAACCCTTTGCAGCCCTGATACGTTCCAACTCCTTGATTAAAGGCCTACAGACGGGGCCCTTTACCTACAAACTTTTTATGTTTGCAGATGATCTCCTTTTTACTGTGAAGGACCCAGATTTTTCTCTTCGATCTTTGTTACAGGAAATGTGGGCTTTTGGTAAAGTATCTGGCTTCAAAGTAAATGAAGATAAGTTGAAGCTCCTTAATATCTCACTGGTCCTCTGTAAGGGCTACATTACCCTTTCGTGCTGCAAAAAGGTAGGTGAAATACCTTGGGGTAAAGTTAGGCCCAGAGGGTTCTGAACTATTCCACTTGAACTATGGTCCCTTATTTACTAATATTCAAAAAGATCTAGAACACTGGGATTGGGGGTCTTCTCCTGGTTTGGAAGAAAAGTGATAGTTAAAATGAACATCCTACCCCGTCTTTGCTATTTCTTTCACAGTCTACTGATCCCAGTCTCTGATGCTGTGCTAACCTTATGGTAGCGCAAGTTATTTCGGTTTATCTGGAAGTATAGACCTCCTAGGGTAGCTCGGTCAACTTTTACTTCAGGATAAAAATGGTGGCCTACAAGTGCCGAATTTAACATGGTATTTCAGCGCATAGCAACTTGGCGCGCTTATTCACTGGCATACCTGGGAGTTCTCAAACCGTGAGTTCGCATAGCCACCCAGGGAGTGGGCAACCCCCCACTATATATAAGAGACTGGAAAAGAGGGCGGATAGGGCAAACAGGATTATCTCCCTACTCACGACTAATTCTTAATGTCTGAGGTAAATGGAGGACCCAGTTGGCTGGTGATAAAAATGCTTTTTATCTGATGTCCTTTCTTTTTGACAAATCTTTCCCTCCAGGTATGAATCCAGGGATGGCAAGGCATTGGCAAGAGAAGGGTTGCTATAGGTGGGAACATTTATGGGATGGACAAAAACTTCTCCCCTTCACTGATCTGCAACATACTTTCCACCTGTCTAACAAGGATTTATATGCTTACAACCAGATACTCCATTTCTTTTCTACAGCACAAATTGGGATAGCATTAAAGCAGGGCAAATCCCTCTTTGAAAATTATTGCTCCCATCAATGTTCCCTCTAATTTCTGACATGCTATGTGCGCAAAGATTTGGTTGTGTGCAACTTTTTTGAAACTTAACTTAATGCTGTGCATCCAAACTTACAACTCAGCCTACTGGAGTTAAAAAAGAAGTGAAGACCAAGTGAAATGTTAACATGTTTATATACTTCTTAACTAAAGAAGCTACTAAGGTATAGCAAGTAGAAAGCGTAACAGTTTATTTGTTTTATACCTATATACTGGGCGACTGCGCCTCATAACTCAGTTCACAACTTCACAGTCCATAATATTTACAATTTTTCCCTGCGGTCTTTGACATTTGTCCATTCGTTATAGATTCTGTCAAGATCTATATTTCCGCCATCTAGTTGATAGTTCTTCACACGCATGATCATATCCAAATGCTCCGTCTGTAACCGATTCCACGATTTGGTTTTCGTAGCATTCATTAAATTGAAGCCACGTTCACAGTCTACACTGGATGCCATGAATGTTCCTTCAATATCCATCAACACAACGAGGTCTTTGAATTGTTCATTTTGAGTTACAATCGACAACATAGATGACAAATTTGAAACAACTTTGTCTTTGATTTTCTCAGCAACAACAAATTTGAAGTCGTTGTATTGATCAACTACTGTTAACTCCTCAGGCAGAAACTCTTTATATTGAGCACAAAGTGATTTTATGTTATCAATTCCGAAATCGAAGTCACAATTGACAAGTGACCCAATATCAAATGCAGCCCATGCCTGTACTTCCTCTTCTGGAAACCTTTCATCCAGATGGACACACAAGAGATTGATAAATGTGATCAGCGAGCTTGTGTTGACTGCACTATTGGTTGGTACCTGTAATAGTGCTTTAACACTTTGACTCCACTGAGGTGAGCTTGTTAGATATTGACTTCTGATCTTGTTCAGTTTGCCTCGAGCTAGATGGTGAGCTTTTAGAGTTGTTAAACCCTTCTTCTGAAGAAGAAGAGACAATGAAGCCAAATTTGATAGAACATCATTCAAAATTTCCAGAGCTACCCTAAACTCAGAAGTGCTCAGCTTCTTGAAACAGTATTTGGCAATTGGGTCTTTTCCCCGCTCTTCCTCGAAATATTGTAACAAAACAGCATAGTTTCGAACTATAGCTTGCACAGCAAAATGCCTCGACAGCCATCGCACTTCATTTAAAGATCTGAATGCCACTGAATCATGCTCTGAGGTGTCAACGATTTCTTGAAATTTAACTCTTTTCGAAATAGATCTACTAAACATCGAGTACACAGTTCTGATAAGAGTTTCAATGTCTTGCATCAATTTGACTTCTTTCCATGTATCAGTTATTCCTAAATCTTCACGATGTGCTACACAATGTTGCTGAGTTAGGTGTGGAATTTCTTTTTTCAACTGTGCTACTCCATTTTTTCTTCCTAACTTAACAGAGGCTCCTTCCGATGTAAACATAACGATCTTCCTTAAATCAAGCTTGTTTGCTGTATAAAAGAGTTTGATAGCAGATACAATTAAAGCAGCATCGCAATGTTCTAATTGCAAAATGCCACCAAATGATACTTTGTAATCCAAATGTAAATCACAAACACAGAAGCCAACTCCTCTCCCAATGCATACAATCAATAGAAACAAACAAGGAGAGGGAAATAATTCTCCCAATCAGAATTTACTAAAAAATATTTTCAAAAAAATCACATAATAAGGAGAATCCAAATGCCTTTGATTTTAATCCACTGTCTCTCGCCCACCAAGGGCCCCAGGCAGTATCAGCTATTATAGCACCATAAATTTTAATCATGTACCATCGCACTTATACAATTTTTTAATTTTAATTTTTAATTTTTCAATTTACTTTTATTTCTTTTATTAATCTTGATTACCTAAAACTTTGTTTAGTAAGCCTGTTAATTTCATAAAAGTCATCAAGTACTTAGCTCATATAATCCGGCAGCTAGTTGTGCTATTCGACACTGTATCAATCTGATTATTCAAAAATTGTTCCCAATACGGACCATGTTTTGGCTAAATAACCTTCATCAGGGGATATTTTAATAGAACACTGTCAATACGCCAGAAATTCTTCATATTATCACATCCTTCTGCGGAACCAACAGTTCTCACAAATCATTCTTACAAGCACAAAATTTTGTAAATGGCGCCATAGCGCTGAATCCAAAGCATTGCTAGGCCGATGTATTAAGCATTTGGTCAAAGATATGTCAGTGCTTTCATCAATGGTTAAAGTGTGGAACAAATCCAAAGAAATTTCTTGCATTATATCATTTTGAACAACGCTGTTGATGACTTCAAGAAATTCAAATGCGTAATTTTTACTTCTCCAACTATCTGGCAGCTTTACAAATTTGGCCATGTGTTCATTTATATCTGTAACAGCCAGCTTAGAGTTCAATTTGATGGCTAGCAAGACGCTGTCAATCAGGGCCTTTATCTCATCTGGATTTGAATGCTTCCGTTCTACAACAATTTGCCTCCTTTGCTTTTCTTCTGGAGTCTCTACAGCGAAATAGTGGATTCATATTTTTCAATTATGTTACACTGTCATTGCGAGATTTACTTACTAGATGTCTTTTGCATCCATGGGAACCCCCTCGAACCCCAACAATGGGTCAGAACAGAACCAGATCATTACCTATACAACTCACCATACAAAAAAGATATTCTGGTTCTGGTGACATCTCAGTAAAAGCAAAACAAACTCCCTTTACTACCAGGCACAATACCCCTTATGAAAAGACAGTAATTTACCACTAATGCATGTCCTATTGAGAAAACACAACAAATAAGATAGATACAACCCTATCTATGAAAAGATAACACTACAAATATTAAACCGGGCCCTAAACATCAATATACGCCCTATTAAGAAAACAGAATAAGCCAAGCTGCTACAGAACCCCACGCAGAAATAATTGTAAAACTATACTAATAAATGTTTCAAAACAGCTGATGAACAGAATAACAGCCAACAATTAAAAACTCATACAAATTATTTAAAAATTGTCCAAATACCAATTAAATATTTCAAAACAGACAAATTAGATAATACCCAATAATTAAAATGGCAGTCAATCAAGAAAAATAAACTTTAAAAGAAACCTTTACTTACCATCTCCAGCAACTCTCCTACTCCTTTCTCTTGCAGGCCAAAAGCACTCACCAGAAGCAGCAGCAGCTGCTGAAGCTCTGTCCTCACGATCCTCTTCTTAGGGCCCACAACCAGTCACTCACTCACACACACATACCCCAAACTAGACCCCATGACCAGTCTTGGTCTCTCACACACACACCAGTCATCTTCCTGACCAGTCTCTCTCTCTCTCTCTCACCCAGAAACACATCACCTCACTGACCAGTCTCTCTCTCAATCACACGCATGCTCTCTCTTATATACAAGCTCAAAATCACATACAAATGCTCTCGCACCCATTCACACCCACACACACTAGCACACACCCCCACTCACATCAGCCCTCACCCAGGCACCCATTCACACCCACACACACCAGCCCTCACGCAGGCTCCCATTCACACCCACACCCAGGCTCCCATTCTCACATGCATGCACCGGGCCTCACCGCCAAACCTCTTCTTCCTTCACTGCAGGGATGGGCTCCAGTTCCGCCGCGGCTTTACTCCAGCGGGACTTCCTTTTCGCCGCCACGGAGATGGGCTCTCGTGGCAGTCTTGCTTGGCCAGGGTCAGGCTTCCTCTTTGCCACCACAGAGATAGCATCCCGTGGCGGCCTTGATTCACTGGGGGTCGGGTTTCTTCTTTGCCACCACGGGGATGAGCTCCCGTGGTGGCCTTGCTTCATCGGGTCGAGCCTCGCTTCGACACTGCCACTCCTCCCAACCCCTGGCCTATGCTATGTCCCTTCTTCCTGCCTCACCTGCCAATCAGAAGCTTCCTCCTGTCAGGAAGAAGGGAGGAAGCTTCCGATTGGCCTGCACAGGGGCAGGAAGAATGGAGGAGGCTTGCCATTGGCCCGCGGGGGCAGGGAATGGGGAAGTACAATCGGGGCAGTGGGACACCGGAGCCGCGACAAACCTGCCGGTGCTTGGCGACACACTGGTGTGTCGTGACACACCTGTTGAGAATCGCTGCTTTAACCTAAATCCTGACTGCTTCTCATACCTGTGTCTCTGGGGAGACCAGTCCCAGTTATTTATAGATTCTTCCTGCGAGACATCACTGTCTTATCCGTACCGTGCACTCTGTTCAGATAACCGGCAAGGGAGGGAGGGGGAGGTATAATAAGAAAACTCACACAGGACTTTGCCTGTTTTCCTTTATTGTCAAGTAATCGATTGTTTTCATTCGACTTTGTCACAGTTGGAACCTATTTGCAGTCATTTGTTCTGTATTTCTCTGTGGTGTTTGATAAAATTTAAATTACAAAAAAAAAAAAAAAAGAGCCAGTGCCATAGGGGAGGACGTGCATGAGAAGTTAGCGGACCTTCCATACAAAGGGGACAACCTTTTCAGAGATAAGCTGTGGGAGATGGTCTTGCAGCTGAACCAGCAGAACGTGGCGGTTTTGTCCTTGGCCTCCCTATCGGAACAATCTGCGTCCACACGGAGGTAATATTCCACCTATCGCAAAGCCAGCTTCCAAAAGTGCCCGTACCTTTATACCCGCCTTACAGGGCAACCACATTGCAGCAAGTTCAGCAGCCGCAGCAGAGGAGCAGGACCAGGGGCTAACGATGCCAACAGTCAGCCCCCACCCAAAAACCCCCGCAAAGGTTTTGAGTCTGGCGAGGCCACCCCTCCCACTCCCAGTAGGGGACAGTATAGCACAGTTCCTCCACTCCTGGTCTGTGATAACATCCGATCGCTGGGTTCTGGACATTGTTCTCAGGGGTTACCAATTCAGTTTCAAGCAGATGCCACTGCTTCCCCGTCTCACTGCCTTTCATCGGCCTCAACAGCGAGCATATCTCCTGCGAACAGAGTTGACCACACTACTGGTCCAACAAGCCATACAAGTAGTTCCAGCACACCAAAGGAACAAGGGGTTTTATTCCCCATACTTCCTCATTCCCAAAAAGGTGGGGGCCTCCGCCCAATCCTGGACTTGAGGGCGCTCAACAAATTCCTCCGCAGAGAGAAATTCAAAATGACATCCCTAAAGTCCATCCTTCCCTTCCTACAACCCGACAATTGGATGGGCTCACTAGACGTCAGGGATGCCTACTCCCACATTCCGATGCAATGTTCCTCCGAGAGGTACCTGTGCTTCCAATCCAGTGGGCAGTACAAGGTGCTCCCCTTTGGCCTGTCCTCTGCCCTGAGAGTATTCCAAGTGCCTAGCAGTAGCGGTGGTCCACCTCTGACAAAAAGGGGTTCAACTATTTCCCTACCTGGACGATTGGTTGTTGGTAGCTCCAACCAAACCAACCCTCAGGTTGCCCCTTCAAAGCACAACCGATTGCTTGCAGGTGCTAGGATTCATAATCAACTACGAGAAGTCCAGCCTCAAACCGACTCAAGTTCTACAATTCATCGGAGCAAGAATAGATACCACAAGACAGAAAGCTTTCCTGCCCGAAGACAGGGCAGAGACCCTCAGCACCCTGGCAAGTCAATTACAGGCCTGTGTGAGACCTCAGCACACCTGATCCTGACCCTCCTTGGGCAATATATATAGTCCCACACACACGACTTCTCATGCGTTGCCTGCAATGGGGCCTAAAGAGTCAGTGGAAGCAGTTCCTTCAACTATTATTGGACACAGTACTCCTCACCTGATCCATGAGAAAGGACATAACCTGGTGGTGGGCCCCAGCAACACTAACGGTGGGGGCCCCGTTCCGAACTCCGGCACACGAACTAATTCTCACCACCGATGCCTCCCACGGGGGTGGGGAACCCACCTTGACTGCCTACAGAGGCAGGATTTGTGGTTGGCGGTATATCGCGCTCATCAGATAAAGCTATTAGAACTGCGGGTGATTCAAAATGCCCTCCTCAGTGTGTGCGAAAAAAAATATATGTGCACAACTGTAGGAAAACCTGTGCGCTCTATAAAATCAGGCCATGAGTGATCTCATTCTGCCATCACATAAGGTGACTTCAGGGATGGGCTGAGCTAGTCCTGGTTTTCCTCCATTGTGCTCTGTTGTTTTTAAATACAAGCAGGACCAGCTCAGCTTGCCCCTTCTGATATGGAGCTGTCTGCTCCCCATAACTTCACAGTAAGAGCAGCAGGAATACATTTGTGGGCTAGGGGAAATCCAACAACAGGGGCTGTCCCTAATCTTTCTGGGTGAGGAGGCAATAGTTAATGGGTTTGTGTTTTGTTTTTCACAGAAAATTTTTTCAGACTTTCTAACCATTGAGATGCTCTTCCATGCAAAAGCACTTGAGATATACTCCTGCACATTCCAGAATTTGGAAGAATACAGTGTCGATAAAGATCTGGAGGTAGGTTGGACAATCTCATCTTTCACTGGGCAAATATCCATGAGCAATAGCTTTTGAGGTATTTCAAGGTCACTGATGCCTTCAGGAAGTTGGATCATCTTTTTCTTCTATATATATATATAGAGGAGAGCAGTGAATAAAGCTCCAGTGGCTCGTAGGACTCACATAGTCCCTTACCTAAATAAGTGGGGCTCATTCCACAAGGGCTCAAGCTACTTCTTGAGCAGAATTAGGGTTAGTATCTCCTTTGGAGATCTGTAGGGCAGCAGTTTGGTCTTCATTCCATAGCTTTTCTAAGCATTACCGATAGATGTCAGGGTCAGAGGACGTTTCATTTACCTCCAAGGTGTCGAGAGCAGGTTGGGCAGCACGAGATTGCATGACAATCTTTAAAAAGAAACTCAAAGGATATTTGTTTGGAGTCTAAAATGATCGATATGTATTTGCATTAGTTACTTTTTTGTAGCTTTTTAATGAGACTGCAGACAGGTCCCCTGACGGTATTAATTGTCAGCTGTTCTACCTGGCTCTTAATACTGAAATCAGCAGATAGCTATTTGTTACAAGCATGTTTTAATGTATTTATGCATGTTTTATGATATAACCCACCTAGATTTATAGATAGTGTGGGATAAATTTTATTTAGGAAAGAGGCACTGAAGGATTTTCACATGGTTAGGAGATGTTCTAGGTAGCAACAGGTCATTCTAGATTGCAGTATAAGTAATATAACACCTGACAAGGGTTTGAATACATTCTTCAATTGCCACTTCCTAAAGTAATCTGTTATACTTAAAATATTCTGAGGCAAAAATATCATATTGTACTTTTGAGGAAAAAAAATAAACATTTAACCTCCCTTTTGCAGTATGTCCAACTATCCGAGTTGACATTTCTGTTAGCCTACAGCACACAGTTATGTCAACAAACATTTCCAAGGTTGCCCTGCCATTGGTGAATGCCTCAAGATCTTCTGACTGAGCATCAAAAGGATTTCAGCACCTGGTCACATGGTACTGACACACCATGATGCTTGATTAATGCCAGTTCTTCTTTGTTCCTTGTTATGCATGCCAAAATGCCAGATATGTTTGTGTGTTGAGTCGCAGCACCAGCCCAGCAAGAGCTCCACTCATGCCCACCTACTGGGTCTGTATCTTCAGCGCCTCAGAGGGGTCGGCGTCCCTTTGACTACAGTTCTGTTTTTTAATCTTGACAGGATTTTAGATCAAAGATACATATCAGTCAGGGAAACCGTGATGCAAGACCGATCCAGGCCACCAACCCATCCTCGACCATTCCATGGTCTATGACCAGTAAGGTGAGAGAGATGCTGTAGAAATCCTAGTACCCTGGCCTCTGTGGGCTTGCTGCACTACTCCGAGCAACTGTAAACCAAAACTCACACAGAAACCGAACAGCCTGAATGACTCACTAGCAATGACATGACCACATTAATGTCACATTACTGTTGTAAAAGAAAACCATCCTCCCTGTGTTGTATGTAATGTGTCAGAAATTCCTACAGCAATGACTAATATCCAACCTGTATCAATTCAACATTTAACTTTAAATCCATTATTTTTTTTAATTCTTTGAGCAGCTGGCCTTTAATTCTTCTGAATCCTTAAGAGAAACCATTTCAGCATCCATTGCATTGCTTCGTGCTATAAGTGTAATATCATTTCTGATAACACACAGGCCGATACAGTACAGTGCTCTCCGGTAGAGCGCACTGTTAGCCCAGGTTTAGCCACGCATTTTCGATGCGCTAGCTTTACCCCTTATACAGTAAGGGGTAATAGTGCGTCGAAAACGCACGGCAACCCCCCCGAAACTAATAGCACCCGCAACATGCAAATGCATGTTGCGGGTGCTATTAGTTATTCCCGCGCGATCCAGAAAGCAAAATGTGCAGCGAAGCCGCACATTTTACTTTCAGAAATTAATGCCTGCCCAAAGGCAGGCGCTAATTTCTGTCAGCGCCTGGGAAGTGTACAGAAAAGCAGAAAAAACTGCTTTTCTGTGCACCCTCCGATTTAATATCATAGCGATATTAAGTCGGAGGCCCCAAAATTAAAAAAAAAAATTTTAATTAAAAAAAATAATTAAAATCAGCCCGGAAGACGGTCACTCAATTATGCCGGTGTCCGTTTTCCGAACCCGTGGAGAACCGACGCCAGCAAAATTGAGCGTCGGCTGTCAAACCCGCTGACAGCTGCCGCTCCTTTCAAAAAGGAGGCGCTAGGGGCGCGCTAGTGTCCCTAGCGCCTCTTTTTACTGCGGGCCCTCATTTAAATACTGGATCGTGCGCCCAGGAGAGTGGCCTGGGCGCGCGTTGGGAGAGCGGGCACTCGCCTCGAAGCGCCGGCTCTCCCGCCGATTTTACTGTATCGGCCTGACAGAATGGACTGAGCGCTTTGTCTGATTCTTCTCTTGAAATCTCTTTGTGCAAGATTATCCATCTCTACCGGGGTTTATGCTCCATCGATATAGTTCTCATGATAATCAATGTACACAAGCCTCCTTACCTTCGTTACGGTGATGGCCCCATGAGGAAACCATTCTCTGTGTATGGGAAACAGCGTTTAGTAAATGAGGCCCTTACTATGCTGCTTTATTCAGGGCACTTAATAATACTTGCCGTGTGCATAGCACATATTGAGCACAGCTTCCTTTCTATAGGAAGGTTTTATTTCCTGCTGAACATCTCTAAGACACTCTGAGGGTGCAACCTCTTGTCTTATGGCACAACCAAGGTATGCAAGTATCCTCCAGACTTAGTGTCTGATTGATAGGTGATCCATGTTCTGCAAGCCCTGCATATCAGTCTGTCATGCTTTGCCTTCCAGAGCAACCAGAGCACACTTTCACGGCACAGGCAAAACAACAGAGAGAGTGAGGAAGAAGAGACTGAAGAGGAAGAGGATATCAATAGTGCAATGTATGCTCGGATTCGGAGATAATGGGAGAGAGACCAGTGTTTCCAGTGAGCCGGTGTGAGGCAATGTCACAAGCTGAGGAGCTCCAGATGTTAGCCTTATTTGCAGCTCAGGAATTTTAGAGACTAGCAGCCTATATATATATATATATATATTACAAATGATTACTTTAAATCCAGAAGAAGGGGGATCTCCACAACATTGTTTATGCTATGGTTTCCCTCCTCATTGAGCCATGTACACTGTTGCCTTTCTTTTTATAACTAATGGACCAAGGTAGCCTGGATTTCTGTGACTTTGCTTAAAGATTAAAAGAGAGGAGTCAGAAAAAACAAATGGCTCCAGATCTTTGAGGACAGGCTGAACCAATGCTGGTTTTATCCTGTTGTACCAATGAATTAGTACTCCTGTGTGTCTTAGATAAACTACAGCTACAGCACTCGGCTTGCACCAGTGCAAACCCAGGACTGGCTGAGCCTGCATCATCTAGTAACCTTATAAAAATGCAAGGCTGAGCAGTGCAGTGTTGGTGTTCATAGACGCAATTAACTGACCTTCTCTGTACAAAATGTAGCCAATGGGACATTCATCCCAAGATGTTTCTAAAATTAATTCCCTCTGTGTCACATTGCCAGATGATGGTAGGTCATAAGGGACACAAAGAACCAGTTCTGGATTTAGCGTTATAAAACATTTTGTTTTGTGACACCAGAATCACAAGTTCCTACATGCAGTAGAGCAAAGCAAGACTGGCTCAGCCTGCACTTTATAACTTGTAACCATTAGTTAACTTTACTCAGGAGTAAGACGATGGCATCAACATGTGTATATATAATATTAGAACTGCTGAGCACAAAATCTTGCTGTTACAAGCAAATTACATGAAGGAGAAAAGTTTGAATTGTAAACCTTTAATCATCCACCAGCAAAGGCATTCTCGGTGAGGAATTCCTCCAAAATTGAAAGGAACTGTGTTCCTGGAAAACTTAATCTATTTGGCTACTTGCAGTGACTACCTGAATACTTCTGAGGAAGCCAGGAAACACCCAGAAAGTTGGATCTATGTAGAAGGGACCATCCCAGTCATTGTAGAGCACATAATATGGGTTTGTGTAATTTAGTCAAGCACTAGCTCGTTTTCAAAGTTGACCGCCAACATATTCCACTTCCTGCACTGAGTGCACACAGTGAATGTAGGAGAACAATCATTCTTGGTTCTTCTTCACATTACTTAGAACACACTTGCCCCTGTGCATTCCTTCCTATTAAATCAGCAAACACATACACACCTGGAAATATGGTTTTTTTACATTGACTGAATTACGAATGCTGTGTATATTTCTCATTTTTAGTCTTTTTGATGTATGGGCTTAATAACCCCAGTGTTTTAAATATTGTACTATTCTCGACCATGACTGTACTGCTGTCATTTTGCTTTGTTTTTAGGAAGTGCAATAAATATTTGCTTTCTTCCATAGAAAATTCTTTAGTGATATGTTGCAGGGTTTCCCACAGAGGGCTTCTGAGGGTCCCAAGTCTACCACTGGACCTCTGTATTCACCCAACGAGGGCAAACCTAGCACTAGTCATCAGGGTGGCAGCACTCTTCCTTGGTTGAATGGCAGGAGGCAAAGCTGGGGAAGCTCCCTGAGCAAGGGGTGCCTGACAGTGCCAGTCAGGCACAGCTGAAAAGTTGTTGGGTGCCAACCTCCTAAAAAAGATCATTCGTGTTCAGAAGGCTCCCCGGGCTGCAGCAGAGTTGGGCTTGAGCGTGGACTCATGTGAAGAATTAGCAATTAAGAAGTAGTCTTCCCTACCTTTATGCCAGTGAATGTCAACAAAGATCTCCCTATCCAGGAGCGCTCTGACCTGCCAGAAATAGCTGTGTGCTGGGCCGCTGTGAGGCACACGGCTCCTGGGCTGGGCCAGAAATGACAAAGCATGTGTGTGTGTGTGTCCCTAATAACTTTTGTGTTTATTGATGGGGGTGGGGATGACATGAGGATGTTTGGATACCCACATCCTTTTAGTTCTAGGTGGAACTTCTTGTATTTGACTGCTTTAGACCTGTGGGGGAGAACATTAACTCATCAGGCTTTGATTGGCTAGGCTGAGGGACAGTGAATGCTATAAATTGATGAGAGACTGCCCGAAAGGCTTTTATTTATATGCATTTTTAATTAAAAAGTATAGAGGATAAACATATAAAAATGATATTGTAAACAAATTAGTAAATGAAATGATCCTCAAACAGTGACGTGTCAATTACAGCACAATTAAACAGCAGTAATACAAAACCAAATCCGCTACGTAACACTTTGTGTGACCGTGACTCCAGCTCCACCCTTGCTGCCCTGCTGGCTCGTAGATTTATCTTGGGTGCACGTTTTACAAATTAAAACCTTGCTCCTGCTTCAGGGAGCGATATGGCCAAAACCTTTTTGCATCACAGATAAATAGTGTGAAGCCCTACGCAAGCGTGGCTCCATGTCTGCCAGCAGCACGGCACGCAGCATGCACTTAGGAAAAAGCTTCTGTCTGTTTTTGGCTTAAGGTTATGTTCAGACTCTGTACAGTCCCAGGGCCTTGGTTCAGAGAGGACATCGCCCCGGAAGAAACCTTGAGTGAATAATTCCCATCATCTCATCAGTCACCGAAGTGGCTTTCGCGTCCCTTCTGCTGTGGCACTGCATTCTGCACCTGCTCTGTACCAATCTGAGGAATGCAGGCTCTTAAATAAGAAACTGCTCTCCCACCATTGTCTCCGCAGACAGGTTTTTTCTTCCGATTGCCTGGCGCAGTGTTTCCAGACACTGTAAAGAAAAGCTCAGGTTAATCAGTCAGCAAGATAGAGAGGGAAGGGGATAAATGATACCATGCAAGTTCTCTATGTAGGCTTCACGTGTTTTATATTATTTCACAATGTGAATGGAAATCGGTTTTAATGCCACAGTAAAGTCCACTAACAAAGCCATACCCAGCCATAGAAAAAGTGCACTTGGAGAATGTAGTTGTGGCTGCTCCCTCTCTCCCAACCACAGCTGCATCAGTCAAAGAAGCACAGGCTAAATGCTGCTCTCTCACCGTCTGTCCCAACTTCTGAGCGAAGTTAGGCGGCAACCTCATGTGCTCGATCAAAATATGAAGAGACGCAGGAAATCGGCTGGCGTTGGATAGCATCCTGCTCAGGCCCCCAGGGGCTGGGTCAGTCAGCAAAGCCTCAAGAGTTGGGGGATATGCCCAGCACAGGGCAGAGCACATGCTCCCACCGAACTTTACCTTTTGAATTATGTAGGTAATGATTGCCGCCAGCACAAAGTTCTGAGTGCCCAGATCAACAACCGAGAACAGCAGGGTATCAAAGAGGAGCAGGACCAGCTCGTGGCTGTAATAGAGAGTGCGAGCAAACAGGGCTCCATCATCTGAAAGGAGAAAGAAGCTGCATGGAGAACTGCACACATGGACCAAGGAGCCTACTTTAAAATGTGTAAGTTTAAAGAAATGCTCACAGTGTTCATATGTGAATACCCCATTATGGGTGTTGGTGCCCTCCACCCCTTTTATGTTACAAGTTTTTAATTCAATAAAACTTCATCTCATGGGGACCTGAAGCCCTGGCGCCATCAGCACCTACCATTATAAAAAATGGACTTGTCTACAGGCTGCTGAAATTCCATATCCAAGATCCGCTCCAAAAAGAGCTTGTCCTTCACCATGTAATCCATATCTTTATAAACCTGGATGAGAAGCAAGGACACGTGTCAGCTCACCGGAGAGAAGATCACACGATAGGACTGGGGACATTCATTGCCAGAGGATGTGGTTATGGCAGTTAGTGTCGCTGGGTTTAAAAAAGGTTTGGATAAGTTCCTAGAGCAGAAGTCCATAAACTGCTATTAATCAATAAGGATTAGTAGCCTAGGATCTATTCATTTAATGTTTGGGTACTTGTGACTTAGTTGACCACTGTTGGACACAGGATACTGGGCTTGATGGACACTTGGTCTGACCCAGTATGGCATATGTTATGTTCTTATGAAATATCTGTAGACACTCAGTAAGAAGCCGATGCCACCTATGGATTCTGAAACATTTAAGATGGTGACTTGTAGCCAAGACAGTCTGTGTCCCAGGAATCTTGGGGATGCCTCCTACTCACTAAATATGTTCATGGGCAGGGGACAGAAGACTGTCAACAGACATCTAACCAAAGGGGACAACATGTTTTTGGAGGGTTTTACCCTTTCAATTTGCTATTCATTCTGCCTAAGTGAGTGTGTCTGTACCTGCAGGCAGCACAGCGCAAGTCTCTGCCTCACTGTATCTTAAGACACGCAGAAAGCTGATTGGTTGATGTATTCCTGATACCGTATTTTATAAAACTCCCTGCCCCGTGGAGCTTACAATCTAGATAAGTCATACTGACAAGACAAATCTGTCAGACATTTTACTCCTTAGAGTGAATGTGGTTAAAATAAGCATTTCCTAGCGTGTAGCCAGATGGAGTCAGGACCAGTGGGTTATATGCTCTCCTGCTAGCAGATGGAGACGGAGTCAGGTTTCACAGCTGACATCACCTTAGATACAGCCCTGCAGTGACCTCAGCCCTCCAGTGTCTCTCCGTCTCCTAGCAGATGTGGACATGCTTTCCCTACACCAGCACTGGTGGTGCAGCGGGATTCCAGTACTCGTTAGAAGAGGAAAATTTACTTTTAAATTGGAGAAAGATTGAGCCCCGCTCTCCTGCGGTGATACCTTAAGTTCCCTCCCCCAGTTGAGAATTCCTGAGGTAATTTCTGAGATCCCTCAGAGGTTTGCCTTGGTCCGGTTTGGAAAAGTCATTAAACCATTATTAAGACGGAGTTGCAGAAATCCACTTCTTATCCCTGGGATAAGCAGCTTGGACTCTCTCTACCCCTTGAGATCCTGTGACCTGGATTGGCCACTGTTGGAAACAAGATGCTGGGCTTGACGGACTCTCGCTCTGACCCTGTATGGCGAGTCTAATGTTCTTACTGTAGAGTGAATGTGTGGGGGAGGGAAAGTACAGGAGTGGGGGGGGGGCACTCTTTCCTCATTGCACTTTGTCAGCCCCCTTACTCTGTGTACCCCCTACTCTTTTCCTCGCTCCTACACGCTCTCTACACGTCCCCCTCTCTCCTCTATCCCCTTTTGTCTCTTTTCCTTCCCCTCCCTGTAGTGCAGGGGTGGCCAACTCCAGTCTTTGAGAGCCAAGAACATGCTAGGTTTCAGGATATCCACAACGAATATGCACGAGATAAATCTGTACACAATGGAGGCAGTGCATGCAGATCTATCTCGTGCATATTCCTTGTGGATATCCTGAAAACCGGACCCGTTTGTGGCTCTCGAGGACTGCAGTTGGCCACCCCCTGCTCTAGTTGGACTGCAGTTGGCCACCCACATGACCTGTTGTGTGCACATTGCTGGAGTTTCACGGTTGTGTTTGCTGGCTCCTTGTCTGCCGCTGGAGTGACTTGTCTGGTGTTGCGAAGCCGCTGGAGCATGGCATTCCCCTCCAGTCCATGCAGGTTCCTGCTGCTGGGGCCTGGCCTCGCAGCATAGCCTTTCCCAGATCCATGCATGCACTGGTGTGTGCACAGAAATCTGGAGCCCCTAAGATTTTCATAATACAGAAATTGAAACTAAAGAGATACATATATGAGGATCAAAAGCCCTCCACAAGTTTTCTCACGTGTTCTATGAAAGATGCGAGGAAGAGATTGAAGGTGTAGTAGGTCTTTATTCTCTGCTCCAGCAGGGGGTCTTCCACCAGCCGGGATTTCTGCCTTTTAGGCATCTGCAAATAGAAGAGGAGAAAGTCTTGTGGTGGGCTGGGAATCTGGGGCAGCCGAGCTTCTATTTTGTAAAGGACAGAACATTTCCTTTTTGCACAGTTACACACTCTTCACGCTAATTCAGTTCATCTTCCACTGTGAAACCTCAGGGAATATCCAATTTAAAAACAAGCCAGACCTTTTTTTTTAGCTCTGCAGTAATGCACATGGAACAAAACATAAACCTGCAGTGAGTAGACCGCTGTGTTCATCTTACATAAACTCCCTGCAGCAGTCGGCACAATCTCCATTTTCCCCTGGCAGCCTGTATCGTCCTCTGCTCCGCTAAGGACGGGATCAGTAGCCGCACAATGGAGGAAGATGCAGGCTGCCGTCTGACCTTCAGTAACTTCGGTTTCCAGTGGAAGTCCTGCTTGGAAGCACACTTTCATTTCCTCAGGTGTTCACACAGATCCCAGCATGAAATACCTCCTGCAGTGGTCCACGGATCCTGTCATACTGCTGCCTGACTCGGTCACTGAGGAGAATTTCAAAGGTCTGAATCTCCGAACTGGGTTCCAGGCCCCGCAGGGGACACAAATTCTCCTGTTAAAAGCATGAGAAAGCCACTGTGAAATCTGTTATTACGACTGCCTATTCAAATACTTACTAAATTGTTACAAGAAAACTTGTTCCAGGCTGAACTAAAAGGAAATCAGCTTATGCGCTAGCTTCGCATCATCACATTAAGCAAATGTTGAAATATGACATAATCCAATCAGCAGCAAATGAGTGAATGTGTCTGTGGCAGGCTCGGCTGCTCTTAGGTCTCCCTGCCGCTCTTGGATCTCTAACCGGCATCCATCACAAAGCAGCTCTGACTGACTGAGCCTTCTTTGGGTCAGAGATCAGGGCCTGCAGAACTAGAAACAATGTTATGGGCCAGGCTAATAACACAGGATTTCACTAATTTATTTAGGCATTTTTATATACCGACATCCGTTTGCACATCGTATCGGTTTGATTCACTAATATTAGTGAATCCTCCTGAACCAAAGACATCCAGGTTCCCTGTAGATGTCTCGCGTGTGTAAGTCTGACCTGGTTCCACAGTCATCCAATCCTGGGATCAAGGGAGAGATACCCTGGCTGCACAAACTGGAAGTGAAATGTAGCGTGGTCACCACGCTTGCCTCCCAGCTGTAGAGCTGGAGATCACCTTCCCCACCAGGGAACGTCAGAGCCGTTTGCATCATTTGCTGCTGTCGCTGAATCTGCAAGCACACGCCTGAATGAGAGCTGGGCCCACCCTTACCCGCTCTTTCCTGAGGTGGTAGATCATGGTCTCCATGTTGACATCGGCCTGTCCATGAACGGAACGTCCGTGGATGTAGAAACCGTAACATCTGTGCATCAGGATGAAAACGGAGATCTGCAGAGACCAGGGACAGTCAGTGGGGATGTGCGCAGAGAGGATATGTGAGCTGAATGTATGTTCACAGCTCTGATAACTTACACACTCATTCCTAGGACTGAGGGTCTGCTCCTATATTTACAGCCTGAGACTTCTGTCAATCAATCCCTCTCACAATGGGGTCACTTAGGACTATTATTGTCACCTCTGCGAAGGCCTGCAATATCTCCATTTTATGAAGGGTGTTTCCCGATTCTAACTTTGTATCTTGCAAGCCGCCCTGGGCAGTATTTTCGGGGGCGGGGGTTCTAGTAAATGTAAGCAAAGAAACATGCGAGCATTTTGATAATCCACTGTACTCTCGTGAGGTGCTGTGATTAATCTGCCCTCTGGGCCATGAAGCAGTAAGGAAAGCAGCAGCATCCTCCCAAAGCAGAAATGTCTTTCTTTCTAGAAGGATGGGCCTGGAATCTGTGACGGTCTCTGCACTAGGAGAGTTGGAAGGTTTGTGCTGAACGTTGAAACCCCACTGTGGTGCAATGCCAGACATAAAAAGAAAATACTCACATTACTTACGGAGCACAGGTCTACAAACTGCTGGATTTTACCCTCTACAAATCGCTCATAAACGACAACAGTGAAGATCACCTGCAAATACACAAAGAGAGAGAGAGGTGGTTGCCAGGGTCCCAGGGCCCATTTTGTACCCAGCACTAGCAGTCATGAGGCCGGCTCCCTCGTTTGCGCAGGGAACACGCTGCCCTCACTGACTGCCGGTCACACAGCTTGGCTTTGACTTGTTATTTAAAGAGTGAAGGCCCGGGCCTGCAGCCGCTGTCACGGTAACGGAGCCCCCGTTGGATGGTTCTGGGGAGAACATTCCCCTGCGGAGCGCCAGGGCGCTGGCTGTGTGGTGCATCTGAGAAGAGGATAACGGACCCACCTGGACGGCTCCCACTGCCAGCCACATGGAGGCAGAGATCCCGAATCGAAGGATGGGGCTCCAGGGAGCCAGGTAGCTGTAAGCTGCAGGTTGCAAATCTAGATTCAAATCTCTTGCTGCAATATTCTTCAAGCCAACAACCTGGAAGTGCATATAAAGCACAATGACAAAGCCTGCAATGAATTTTTAGGGCAAGGAGAAAAGGGATATTAGCCGAACTCCAGAAAGGTCTTTTGTGTATTTTGGCTCTGATGTCTCTTGTTAGCATAGCAATGATGGCAGTCTAATTTACTGCAATTGTACAATGTATCTACTCTTTCATGACTGCAAACTGAGGGCTCAGTTGAAGAACACCAGAAAAATAAGTCAAGCAAATAAAACTTTGGGCCAAAACAACAAAGAACTGTATATTATGCTGTATGCTGCCCAGCATCCTGAGCAAACTGAGAACTGAACTTCCTTTCCATGTTCTTTGTCAATAAGTGTTAGGGATGTCCTGGGGCAGAGGAGCGTGCCAGCCCTGGCATGAGATTAGAAACAGGTTTGTGGCTGCACTGTACCTCCAGTAGCAGCAACACAGCGAAGAGCTGAAGTCCCGGGCACAGTTTCCTGAGGGTTTGGATTTCATTCCACTCGTTGGCCACCAAGAACGTTCTCCAGATGCTCACGGAAGGGCTCCCTGAAAGCAGACAAAGCAGGGATTTCCATGTTATGAAATTCATGGATCTTTGGCAGCGTGCGAGCTGTCCGCCAGTCAGGCGCCTCTCTGCCTCGGTTTGCTTCTTTGGAATTTGCAGCAGCAGAATACAATGACGCCCTGTCTTTCATACACTGAGAATCCCTTCTCCCTTGGCAGATCTAGATCTGGAACAGGTATATGTGTTTCTTAGCAACACGACTGGCCCCACCCACTTCTTCCTGTCCACTCTGCTAAGGATATATCCAGCTGCCAGCTATAGAAACTGGAGTGCTTGCAGCATTTCACTCCCTTATCCATGCCTGCTTTTCTTGTTTTCTTCTCTTCCATCCTGGGTAGCCGACCACCTAAACTCCCAGGCTTAATCCAACACCTAGCGCCACCCTCCCCCCCCCCAACCAAGGGTTCCTTTGTGCCGTAAATGAAGAGTGTCCCTTTATGTCAGGAAAAATGGATTACTTTGGCGAACAGACAATTCATTCCTTTAACAGATCTAGCCTGCTGGCTTACCGAACGTTTATATTATCATGAAGTGTTCAGAAGGCAGATGAGATTTATCATATCCTCATCATAAGAAGTGCCATGCTGGGTCAGAGCAGAATCCTGGCTCCAACAATGGCCAGTCTGGGTCATTTAGATAATTAGGGAGCTGTCTGGCTAATAATTAATGGGCTTGTCCTTGCGGAACATGTCCAAACCTTTTTTAAACCCAGCTATACTTCTGGCAGCACATTCCATGGCTTGATTTAAAATAGATAAATGTACAAGCAGGCATTTGGGGTACACAAACAAGCAGACGCAATAGCCTTTACAGGGGGCACTATTTCCTAACCCTAGCCCGGAAAAAAACCTGGGTACGTCAGTTGCTAGAAAACTGGGAACGGGTATACAAAGCTGGACAGCAGCACCATCAGCAAAGCCGCTCCCGTTGGGAACTAAACCAGGGGTAGAAGCAAGGAATGAGGATATTGTCCTTCCACAGCATAACAGCGTCTGTCAGGCCACAGTTTATGGTTCCCTTGCTCCCCCATACGAACAGGCTGACGCAATATCGGCGCATGAAAAACGGGCGGTGGTGATTGAGCACCCGCAGTCCCAACGCACGCTCGTCCACCTCTCCCGGGCGCGCGATGCAGCTGCTACACTGAAAAGGAGGCGCTGGGGGAAATGTTGCGTGCCTAGCACCTCCTTGGCTTCAGGCGCCCAGCTCCGGGGCTGGCGTTCATTTTTCAGGGTTAAAACGTGTGCAGCGGACGCATGGTTATTTTTTACATTGGAGGGTACCAGCTAACAGCCTCATCAACATGGCATTTACATATGATAAGCGCTATTAGCTACGCGCTGATCCCCTTATTGCATCAGGGGTTGGACGCGCATCCAAACCACGGGTTAACCTGTGGGCTAGCATGAGCGCAACGATATTGCATCGACCTGTAAGTAAGTAGAGCCACTAAAGGGGCTTACGTGTGTTGAGAGACTTCTTTACATTAGCAAGAAAGACATCTAAGAAGAGATGTAATTATCCCATACAAATGTATAAATGGCCCTCAGAGAGAGAGCTCAGAGGAAATCTTTTTACCCAAGCACCTACAAACAAAGCCAGTGGCCATCCTACAAGATTAACGGGTAACAGATTTCACAACTCTAAGGAGGAAGATATTTTTTTTACTCAAAAGTGGGGTTAAAGCATGGAGACTTTGTCAACAGAAGTAGTTATAGTACATCACTAAATGAACTCAAAAGTAAATCAGAGATGGGTGAGAATGTATTGTAACAACAAGCAAGGGAAAAGTGCTACTTCAGCAGTTTTGAGCTGACGACCAGATTTGGGGTCCAGAAGAATTTTTTTTTTTTTCACTGCTGCAGAATTGGCTGCATATGTGCAGAATTTATCACCTTCCTATGGATTATCATGCAGAGATGGAGCAGTCAGGTGGCCAGAGCAAGGCCAGACCTGATGGGTCTTCTTTCAACCCAACAAGTCGTGTTCTGTGGGACTTGCCTTTTCCTGCATTAAACGTTGATCTACCTTTTGGCTTTTCCCAGTCTATTAAAAAGATGGAAATTGATAATTGGATGACAAAGACATGTAGCAATTCCAGTGTCTGGAAAAAAAAAAAAAAAAAGTCAAAGGTTTATATTACATTAACATTTATTTATTTATTTAAGCATTTTATATACCGTCGTTCCAAAATAAGATCACAACGGTTCACAAAAGCGACATTCGCATTAAAGGTCCACGTAGCATCAGAACGTGTGACAGTCACATTATAAGTTAACATAACATCAAAACATGTTAGCTATATTGTTAAATAGTAATTCTTGATGGATTAGTTCCTTTAGGTAATCTTCTCCAGGTAGTCAGTGAGAACTCTTAACACTTCAAGTTTCTTGATAACTGTCAATCGTTCACCAGTCCATGTCTATGTAATTTACTACAGTTGTAAATTTTATAATAGATCATACGCTTTTTTTTTTAAAGAGCCATGTTTTCAGTTCACGTTTGAGGCTCTTTCTTTCTGTAGTGAGGCGTAACTCCTCAGGAAGAGAGTCTCATAATTTGGGGCCCGCTATAGAGAACATTCGGTCTCTTATTTGCACTAGATGAGTGTCCCGTAGTGTAGGTACTGTTAATAGTCCTTTGCTTTCTGATCTAAGTGTTCGTTGTGGTGAGTATGGTTGGAGAGTCACGTCTAATGAGCAGGATTTACTGTCATCAATTACGATGAAGATGAGGGTCAGCACTTTGTAGTGTATTCTTGCTTGTACAGGTAGACAGTGTAGGTCTATTAACAAAGGGGTGATGTGGTCAGATTTCCTTTTCCCTAACAGTAGTCTAGCAGAGGCATTTTGTAGCGGCTGTAATGGTTTTCATTGTCCTGAGGGTAGGCCTAGCCATAGTGAGTTGCAGTAATCTAAGTTTGAGAATGTAAGAGTTTGTAGAACAGTTCGGAAGTCCTGGAATGTTAGGAGAGGCTTTAACCGATGTAAGATTTGTAGCTTGGAGTATCCTGTTTTAATTAATTTGTTTATGTGCTTTCTCATTGTGATGTTCTCATCGATTTGTATTCCTAGGTCTTGTACTTGTTCAGAGGGTGTGATGAGGAAGTTACCCAGGTCTAGGGATGTGGTTTATTTACAGATTGGTTTCTCGTTAGCCAAACTATTTCAGATTTATTTTTGTTTAGTGTTAGTTTTAGCTTTTGCTGTATTGCTTTCATATATGTTCATGATAGTTTTGCTGCTGTATTTTCAATTGATTTGTTGATAGGAATGTAGAATTGTATGTCATCAGCATATAGGAAAAAGTTGATTACTAGATCTGCTAGTAATTTACACAGAGGATGCATATGGATGTGGAGAGCTGTGCAATTACTATAGCATTCTAAAGTTAGTCAAATATTTATTTTACCAGCATTATCCTTTCCACTTAAATGCCCTTTAATAGAACCTGGTCATCTCACATTTTCCAATTGTAAGATTTGGCTGCATGTTCATGGAAAAACAGTATTGTTAGGCACGTTGGAAGACAGAGAACAGCAGATTGCATAACACCCCAACTCTCTTTATCTTCCTCTCTCTGTCTTACTCCATCAGATAGAACTAACTCTACCTTTCTTCTCTTCTCTGTAAGATGTTATCATGACCAGGTTAGTGCATTATGCTTCTTTTGCACTGTGCTCACCCATTAAAGGCTGTATCTCCACACAGTGCCTCCCCTGCCCATCTCTTGCCATGGCAACCTTCTCACACAATGATATCAGCACTGTCAAGATGACTTTTCCTGTTGCTTAGGGACCTGGCAAGAGATCTTAAGATCTCTGGTAGTTATCAGCTACTGTGGTAGGCCCCAAACTCTCACCCAGCAGCCCCCAGGCTCGGCACCTTCCTTCCCTTCTGTTTACCTTTAATGCAAAAGCACAAGATAAATAGATAATAAAGTCATTCTCGATCTGTCCAGCAGCCGGAGGCAGAGTCGTTTCCACTGTTGAATGCTGACCCTGGAGAGAGACATTTGTAGAGGGCAGAGAAACAAAGAGTGATGATCATTCCTGCTTCACACTTCCTGCGCTCCAGTTTAACAGAATGTTGAAGGCTTACTGTCCAGAGTTCAGGCACTAATTGCTTGAGGACGTAATTAAGGCTTCCATTATTATAGCAGCTTTCATTACAGGCTTGAGGAATCACATCTGAATGGGTACTTGGATAGGAGGAGCAAACCTACCCACTGAAAACTGAAACAGCTCTAACATCTTTCTAATGAAAGAATCATATTTCTTAGAACTAGGATATAATTCCCCTGTTCCCCCCTCCATTCCCCAGGCAATGGCTTCAGTAATCGGGGTCTCAGACCCTGTTTCCCGGGCTCCTATGGATCCATCAGGAGGCCTTATTTACAGTGCATCGTGGTGCAGAGAGACTGGGAGATTTTGGAGCCCAAACCTTTCCCAAGCTCTGGCTTCCGGCAGCGAGCCACATCACATGCACAAACCATTCATAATAGCTGAGGACAACCTCGGTTCTGGTTGTGAGACCAGTAAAGTCTGGGATCCCATTATCAGCCTTGCCAGTGACTCATCCATACAGGATCAGGCAGGGGAGGCTGGGAAGGAGGTCACACTTGCTAATCCAGTGCCTGGACCCGGCTTCCGGTTCCTCAGGCTGGCAGGAGTTGGGGATGTTCTGGAGGGACCATAGCACATAGGACCCCACACCTCAGGATACATGCATATGGCTACTAAACTGCCTTGGTCTGTAGCCCCCTACTGAGGACTATTGCTGCAATGGCTGGTGTACACAGGGAGGAGGATGAGGGAGTAAGAAGAGGCAGCCAGAAACAAAGTTTCACAGTGCTAAAGCAGGGCAGGTTCTGATCCAGCTGGAAGCCCACAGAAGCAAAAGGAAACTGCTGGGACTGCCCACCCCCCCTCCCCCCTCCAGGAAAAAAACAACACAATATACCTTGAAAGCAATCAGCCAATAAATTCCAGTCCCAAAGACGATTAGGAAGAAAGTATTGGCCAGAGCTCCAGAAAGAAAAGCCAGGAACTTCACGATCAGCTGTGGAAGAGAGAAGCGGGCAAAATCAAGCAGCGATGCAGAGGTGGGGGTCATGTCCCGTATGAGCGAGCAGTGCTTGTTCCTACTCATCAGGCTTCTGCTTGCTGTGTCCTCTCTCAGGCTCATTGTGGGTTGTGCCGCACTGCCCCCCGGTGGATCTTCTACAGCACAAGTACAGGGACCTGGGAAATGCTCTCAATTTTAATTCTCTTTCTCAGGGACCGATGCTCAGCCGAGGGGGTGAGCGGAGGTGAATTAGCGCCTGTTTAACGGGCGTCCGACGCAGAGTGAATGTGATAGCGCTCATCACATGCAAATGCCTGGAGCAGGCGTTAAGAGCTGAGCGCGTATAAAAGAATTACAGTAAAAACTGCTTTTCTGTACTTCTTATGTAAAAAAAAAAGAAGAAAAATACCTCGGCAGATCTCCGAGTTATTGAAGACCGACGCTGGGAAACTCAGCCGTCTGCCAGTAATGAAAACGGACGCCGATAAACTGGCAGGCGGTTATGAAAACCCACGCCGCGTTTACCGGCGTGGGTTTTCGTACCGGCAGCAGCTGCGGGTTCGTGTTAGCAAGGAAGCACTAGGGGCGCGCAAGTGACCCTAGTGCCTCCTTGCTAGCGCGACCCCCTAATTTCCATATAGCATGGCGCCCCCCCCTTGCGGGCGCCATGCGCACATTAAGAAAGCGGGCGCTGACTTTTCAGCGCTCGCTTTCTGCGCTTTTTTTTTTGCATCAGCCCTCAGGGCGGGATGGATGGGAAGTGGGATCATGAGGCCTGGAGAGGTCCCGTTTTATTTTTTTTTAACATTAAAAGTTACAGGTTTGTCAGATTATCTCATATTCACAATTCAACAATTATAATATCATAAATAACATAGCACATGAACTCTTAACTTTTCTTCCGCCATATTATAATCCTCACATTATTCTTTTCAAAGTCAAACTCACTGTCACGTACACCTTGACAAAGAGCTAGCTGAAGACACACATCTAATAATAACCATAAATATTAGACTGCATTCAATTCTGCTGCTTCAGATACTTAGAAATGTATTCAATGCGTGGGCTTTTTTTTTTTTTTATGCTTGATTCATTTTTTTGCCATGAATGGAACAACTCAAACATTCCACGAACCAAAATTTATGGGGAAAAAACTCCCAAAAATGAACTGAAAAATGAAAATGAATTTTTTTTATCCCTGCACACCCCCAGTTTTTACATTATTTTTTTTTATAAAGAAACTATGCAATCGATGGAAAATTAGGCTTGTGTATTAATGATAATATCTTATGTTTTAAGCTATGGGTTTGCAGAATACTACAAATGTTTATTTACATTTATTTTCTGTGTAAACTTATAGAGGAAAAATATATTTTCCAAAGAGAACATGCAGTAATCTCCTGTAAACCTATTGCGGCCAATACTCAAAAAAAAAAAAGCTGAGCTCCAAATGTAGGCATCCAAGCTAAGGTGCTTTTTTCAGCCAAATTTAGGAGGTTAAGTTTTCAGCTGAAAATTCATCTAAACTTCAGAACTTAAATTTAGACCTGCAATTCATTTGCCTAGATTTAGGTCCCGTAAGTTAAGTGCCTAATGCTTTCAGTCACTGCTAAGTTCCTACCTTTGTTTACCTGCCCTAGCTCTGTCCCCCAGTTTTTAGGTTCCTGAATTTAGGAAATTTTCAGAAAGGCCAATTTAGGGGCCTAACCCCCAAAGTTCAGAGCCTAACCCCTTTGAAAACTGATTCCAGAGTGTGCAAGGACCATCTTCCTAATTCATATTTCTCAAGTAATCTACAGTAATATTCATTCTACTCTTGAAGTAATAGAAGCCAAGGTGTTGGACAGTTCTCTTGCCCAATGATACAGACTACAAATGAACATAGCTGGCTCTGAGCTTTGTGTCCAGGTCCAACAAGCAGCCACAGGTTAAAAACAGAAGGTTAATGCACATCATAATGTCGGCAAATATGCACATAAGTTACGCCAATTTCTCCTAGGACAAGCAGGATGGGTGACATCATCAGATGGAGCCCGGCATGGAAAACTTACATCAAAGTTTCTAGAACTGTGACTAGACACACTGAGCATGCCCAGCGTCCACGCGGGCTCCTTCTTCAGTCTCTTTTTTTTCACGGAGCTTTCGCATTGCAGTTTCTGAGCTCATGTTATTTTTAGAAAAAAAAAAAAGTGTTGGAAAACTTTTCACTGATCCTTTTCATTGGTTTGTGCGTTTTTCTTGGTGTGGGTCCCTCTCCAGTCCCCTCTTGTTCCCCAGTTAGGTTTTCCGTCAGTTCAATACGTTTTCTTTTGCTTCCATTCCCCTGTAGTGGCGGTGCCTCGGTGAACACTAGTGTCGGTCGCCCATCACCTCTGTTGTCGTTTTCGCCCCCTTTCAGTTTGCCTCACCATGGCCTCGGACTTTCACCGATGCTCTCAGTGACCGAGGACGATGTCCATTACGGACCCACATAAGGTGTGTATCCTCTACCTGGGGGCATCACATGTGTGATCAAATGAAGCCGAAGGGACGTCATTCTCACTTCGACAAGATGGAGAAGCTCTTTGGGGCAAGAAAGTCTGAGCCACAGCAAAGGACCATGGAGCCATACCGATGGGACACTGAGCCACTGATACCGGCAGGGCCATCTGCTTCGTAGATGCCGCTGGTGGATAGGGGCACCGGGGACCGACCCCTGTCAGGTAGAGGATGTCGGGTTCATCATCTTCAACCTTGGCACCAGGGAAAGACCAGGCTGAGCATCAAGGGAAGCCAAGGAAGCATTGGCACTGGTCACCTTCAATGCATGGTGCCAGGCTCGGGTTGGCACCGTTACTTGCCGTGATGCTCCTGAAGAGATCTGACAGTGAGGAGTGCCTATTCTCCATCGATGCCAGGGGTCCGTGATGGTCTCCACTGATCCTGATGTCAGTCGCCAATCCACCTTAAGGCTCTGAGGAAGACCTGGCCATCCTTCCTACCTCCCAGTCCATCTTGGCATTGGCAACTTTTGAGGAGGAGTTGGAGCGCAGCTGGTGGTCGATTGGGCACTGCGGGGCATCGAGCCGGTGACACCAACGGTGTTGGTGTATGTGCTCTCCCTGCTAGAACTGCTGCTGGAACGTCTCAATGTGTTCATCAGTGTGTTACTGACCTAGCTGGTGTTGGTTCCTGGTGGGGCACCAATGCTTCCCCTGACCGATGCGGTGGTTATCACCAGTTTCTCCTCCGAGGAAGCCCTGTTAGTGCCGGTGGCATTCCCGCAGCCTCTAGCCCCTCATCCAGCATTACCGGGTCCAGCACCGGTGCCACCAGTGCCTAAGCCTCAGGATGAAGGCCGAGCACCTAGGGCCCTAACCCCTGTGGATTACAGCGAGGATGAGGTCCCTTAAGACCCCTGGGGGGATGACACTGCGGAATCCTCCTCAGAGGACTCAGAGGATCTCCCCTCAGAGCCATCTCCTTTCGAGGAGCGAAGGAGGTCGCCCCCTGAGGACCTAACCACAGGTTTTGTACGGACGATGGCAGAGGTCCGTTTCAGTTAATGACGGGGGATGACGCCAGGCACAAGATACAGGAGATCCTCCAGTTTGTGGAGGCTCCTAAAGATCCCGGTGCACGAGATCTTTAAGGGGTTGCTTTTGAGGAGTTGGGAGCACCCCTTCACAGTTCCTCCTGTGAACAGGAAGGTGGACAGGGTTTACCTCATCCAGCAGGCTACCAGATTCGAAAAGCATCAGCTGGCACACCAATCGGCAGTGGTCAAATCCGCTCTCAAGAAGACCAAGTGCTGTCGGACCCATGCTTCAGTGCCCCCAGGGAGGGAGCACAGAGCGTTGGATGCCCTTGGGAGGAAGGGTTTTCAGGGGGCTGTGCTCATTGCCTCTTACCAGCTCTACATGAGCCAATATTCTCGCAACCTCTGGAAGCAGGTGCAGGAGGCAGCCAAGCGGCTACCTCAACAGCAGTAAGACACCTTTCTGTCGTTATGTGCGTCAGGGCCTGGAGTGAGGAAAACACAAGGTGTGCTCCACCTATGATGTTTTTGAGATGGCAGTGAGAGTCTCTGCAATGGGAATCAGTGCCCACAGAATGGCATGGCTGCAGGCCTCAGATCTCTGACCGGAGGTAAAGGAAAGACTCACTAATCTTCCATGCACTGGAGAGAACCTCTTCGGCGATAAGGTGAGGGACGCGGTGGCCCAGTTGCGGGATCACCATGAGACCCTCCAACAACTCATACCTGCCCTCCTCAGCCAGGAGGTCGGCGAGGCACAGGCAGAGGAAGTCTTTCTACCACCTAAGGAAGTACTATCCTCTGGCCCTCATTCCCAGAGGGTGAGCTTTTGTAGCCATCCCAGGCAGCAGCAAGCTCCCAAGCTCCAGCTGGCACCCCAGCCAAATCCTGGGATGGGGTTTTGACTGTATTATAGGGAGCATGAGCCAGCCACCCATACCTGAGATGCTGGACCCCCCCAGGCAGGGGCGGGCTTCTCTTTGTGAATCGGTGGCCCAGAATAACCTCAGACCAGTGTGTTTTGTCCATTGTCTGCCAAGGGTACCTATTGAATCTATTGAGTGTCCCACCAAATTCTCCTCTGTACCCATTTTGGGGGCTGATAGTACATCAGGAGGTAATGTGGCAGGAGTTCTACACCCTCTTAACGGCCAGAGTGGTCGAGCCTGTCTCACCAGGGCAAAGAGAGCAGGGATTCTACTCCCAGTACTTTCTGAGACGGCTGAGGGGGGATATGATAGAGGTGTTTAAAATCATGAGAGGTCTAGAACGGGTAGATGTGAATCGGTTATTTACTCTTTCGGATAGTAGAAAGACTAGGGGGCACTCCATGAAGTTAGCATGGGGCACATTTAAAACTAATCGGAGAAAGTTCTTTTTTACTCAACGCACAATTAAACTCTGGAATTTGTTGCCAGGGGATGTGGTTAGTGCAGTTAGTATAGCTGTGTTTAAAAAAGGATTGGATAAGTTCTTGGAGGAGAAGTCCATTACCTGCTATTAATTGAATTGACTTAGAAAATAGCCACTGCTATTACTATTTCGAATTTTTCTATACCGACATTCTTGAACAAAGATATCAAATCATATCGGTTTACAATCGAACATAACTGTCGCAGCTATGGCGTTACATCGAACATAGAACATTGAGCAATAAATATAGAACAGGTCAACAATTCAACAATAATAAATAGTGAAATGCTTAATCATAGAGTAACATAATATATATAAATAGGGGAACAACAACTGGGGCGACTGTGTGCGTAATATCAAAATACGTTTAATGAAGTGTCATTATGCAGCTGCATAGTGGATAAGGCGTGGTGGGAGCATAGGGAATAAGGTAGCAATGAGAGTATGACTGAGTGGTGGAGGGAAGGAGGAGTATGTATAAAGGAAGGAAGTGAGGCATTGAAACAAGTTTGGCGGGATATAATATGGGAGTAATGGGTGATCTTATTAGCAACGGTAAAAAGAACATAAGAACATGCCATACTGGGTCAGACCATGGAATAGACTTAGTTTTTTGGTACTTGTCAGGTTCTTATGGCCTGGTTTGGCCTCTGTTGGAAACAGGATGCTGGGCTTGATGGACCCTTGGTCTGACCCAGTATGGCATGTTCTCATGTTCTTATGATTCCAAAGAAAACAGGGGGACTCCGTCCCATCCTAGACCTGAGGGCCTTGAACAAGTTTCTAAGAAAAGAAAAGTTCAAGATGGTTTCCCTGGGCACCCTGATTCCACTACTGCAAAAACGGGACTGGCTATGTTCCCTTGATTTAAAGGATGCTTACACTCACATTGAGTTCTTTACAGGTCACATAAAGACCTTCCAGTACAGAGTGTTGCTGTTCGGGCTAGCGTTGGTCACATGTGTCTTCACAAAGTGCCTGGCCATGGAGGGGGCGCACCTCTGCAGACTGGACTGCATGTTTTCCCTTATCTGGACGATTGGCTGATCAAGAGCACCTATCGGGCAGAGGCAGTTCGGTCCTTGCGTTTAACCATCCGGGTGCTGGAGTCACTAGGGTTTGTAATCAATTACCTGAAGTCCCACCTCAGCCCGTCACCTCAGTTGGATTTCATAGGAGCCCTGCTAGATACAGCTCAGGTGAAGGCCTTCATGCCACGCTCCAGGGCAGTCACCTTAGCATCCATAGTGGCAGTGATTCAATAGAGCAAGCATGTATCAGCTCAGCGCATGTTGAGGCTGTTGGGCCACAAGGCCACAACTGTCCATGTCATTCCCTTGGCACGCTTACACATGTGCAGAACCCAATGGACCTTAAGGTTGCAGTGGCTCCAGGCCTCCCAGGATCTTCAGTGGCGCCAGGCCACCCAGGACCCTCTGGGACTCCTTGTCCTGGTGGCAAGTTCTCTCGAATTTGAAGCAGGAAATATCTTTCCAAACTGAAGTGGGGTGCCCATGCAGAGGGGCTCCGCACCCAGGGGCTTTGGTCCGCTCAGGAAGCACAATGTCAAATCAAATTCCTGGAATTCCAGGTGATCACGTATGCTCTATGGGCTTTCAGGGATCAGCTGTTCAACAAAATTGTACTGATCAATACAGACAACCAAGTAGCAATATGGTTATGTCAACAAGCAGGGAGGCATAAGGTTGTACCTCCTGTGTCAGGAAGCGGTCCAGATCTGGTCCTGGGCTCTGTTCCACAGGATGGTGCTCCAGGTCAATTATCTGGCCGGAATGGATAATGTAATGGCGGATAGACTGAGTCGGACTTTCAGGCCACCCAAGTGGTCACTGACGAATCGGATCTTCTGTCTCTGGGGATGCCCAGACGTGGACTTGTTCGCATCCCCCTGCAACAGGAAGGTGACTCAGTTCTGCTCCCTGTACAGGTCAGACGGCGAACCAGAATCAGAAGACTTTGCTCACCATTGGGGCAAGGGTCTTCTGTACGCGTATCTTCCGATTCCTCTAGTAACAAAGACTCTTCTGAAGCTTCGAGAGGACCGAGGGACTATGATCCTCATAGCTCCTCATTGGCCGAGACAGATCTAGTTTCCACTCTTTTTGGAGTTGTCCATTCGTGAACTGATCAGTCTGGGGATTTCCTCAGATCTCATCACACAGGATCAGGGCAGACTCTGGCATCCTAACCTCCATGTCCTGGTGCTCACATCCTGGATATTGAGAGGTTGATTTTGCAGCCATTTGATCTCTTTGACGATGTGTCTCGGGTCCTGGTAGCTTCTAGAAAGCTTCTACTAGAAAGTCCTATGGGCTGAAGTGGAAGAGATTTTCCGTGTGGTGTGAGCAGAAGGCCTTAGATCCTTTCTCCTGCCCCACACAAAATCTGCTTGACTACCTTTAACACCTTTCTGAGGTTGGCTTAAAAATCAACTCCGTCAGGGTTCATTTTAGTGCAATTGGTGCATACCACCAAGGCATAGATGGTAGTTGTATGCTTCATGCGGGTCTGCTTCAGTTGAAGCCTCCCCTAAGGCCTACCATTGTGTCTTGGGACCTCAATGTGGTGCTCGCTCAGCTGATGAAAGCTCCCTTTGAGTCACTGTGCACCTGTGACCTGAAGTACCTGACCTGGAAGATCATATTTTTGGTAGCAGTCACTTCAGCGCATAGGGTCAGTGGTCTTGCATACGCACCCCAAGTTCCTGCCTAAGGTGGCGATGGATTTCCATCTTAACCAGTCAATCATCCTGCCAACATTCTCTTCCAGGCCACATTCGCACCAAGGCAAACGAGCACTGCACAGTTTGGATTGCAAGAGAGCCTTAGCCTTCCATCTGGAGCAGACAGAAGCCCATAGACCATCCACCCAACTTTTTCATTTCTTTTGACAGGAATAGATTGGAAGTTGCCTTTGCCAAACAGACACTGTCCAATTGGCTAGCAGATTGCATTTCCTTCTGTTATGCCCAGGCGGGACTGCATCTTGGGGTCATGTCAAGGCTCATTTTGTCAGAGCCACGGCAATGTCGGTGGCCCACTTAAGAGCAGTTCCAGTGGAGGAGATCTGCAATGCTGGGACATGAAATTCTCTCCACACATTCACATCACATTACTGTCTAGATAGGGATGCGTGATAGTAGGTTCAGCCAGTCTGTCCTCTGGAATCTCTTTGAGGTGTAGAACCCAGCTTTCCCATCTAGGGCCCGTTGTTTGAGTTCAGGCTGCCTCCCTCTCTGGTACCAACAGCACTGTGGTTGTTGTGTCCGTTGGCACCTAGTTAGTGCTTGTTGGTCCCTTTTTTGTGTTGGGGAGCAGCCATGTGTGAGGACTACCATCCTGCTTGTCCTAGGAGAAAGTAGAGTTGCTTACCTGTAACAGGTGTTCTCCTAGGACAGTAGGATGATATTCCTCACGAAAACCACCTTGCCACCCCGCGAAGTTGGGTTTCTCCTGTTTATTATTTTATTTTTATCGTAAATGTTATATTATGAGACTGAAGATGGACCCCATGTGGGTGTGTGGTATAGGGCATGCTGGGCATGCTCAGTGCGCCTAGTCAAAGTTCTAGAAACTTTGACACAAGTTTTCTTTGCCGAGCTCCATCAGATGATGTCACCCATGTGTGAGGACTACCATCCTGCTTGTCCTAGGAGAAAGTAGAGTTGCTTACCTGTAACAAGTGTTCTCCTAGGACAGTAGGATGATATTCCTCACGAAACCCACCTTGCCACCCCGCGAAGTTGGGTTTCTCCTGTTGTTTATTATTTTATTTTTATCGTAAATTTTATATTATGAGACTGAAGATGGACCCCATGTGGACGTGTGGTATAGGGCATGCTGGGCATGCTCAGTGTGCCTAGTCAAAGTTCTAGAAACTTTGACTCAAGTTTTCCTTGCCGGGCTCCATCCTGTGATGTCACCCATGTGTGTGGACTAACATCCTGCCATCCTAGGAGAGCACCTGTTTCAAGTAAGCAACTCTGCTTTACAAAGCGAACTTAAGCACATAAACCAGCTTTTACAATTATTCCACCAAATCCTCCTGCACAAGTTACTCCTATTCAAACATCGGCACAAATTTTCTGTGAAAACTAATGCACATACTTTTTAAAATCCAAAGTATGCGGATAAGTGCAAACCCCTCCTCAGCTCTGCCACCAGGGACATCTCCGCTCATTCCAGGCAAACGCTGCTTGAACACGGCATACACCTGTAAGGCTACCCGCATATCAGGCAGAAAGGTTTGTAAAAGGCCAGTTCTGTGTGGAAAACACCGTGTGGAAACGGCCTTCCCTAGGACCTGATTCTGTTTATCTATTTATAATGCCGCCTAGCCCGGAGGCCCTAGATAGCGCACAAAATTAACACATATAACTTTAAACCAATACTAACACTTTTCCCCTGTTCTGCATTTATGGGGAAAAAGCTGAATAAGTAAGCTCCAAAGTGAGCAGCTGCCGAGCCTCTGCACGGCAGGTGAACCAGAGATCTCATCTGGGTACGCGGAATTCTCCCCCGGTAACGTCGCAGACCACTTTTCTTACCATGACGCCGACGTTCTGAAGCCTGGACCTCCGCACCCAGCTGCTGGTTTCCATGATGGCATACAAAAATGAGAGGGATCCCAGGACAGCCAGGGCAATCTGTCAGAGAGATTAGACTCAAGGACAGGTCACAGATTTCAAATAATCCCCCTCGCTGGGACAATTCCTAAGAGAAAGTCTGAGGTACTTAATCCGTCCTTTCTCCCATCAACCCCCAAAAGTACGAGGCCCCCACTTTCAAACAAAGGCACTTTGGGAACGCGCAGGTGGCAATACTCACATCCGTGTCCCTCTTAAACGCTTCCTGGCTCTGCGTGTAGGATACTGCAAATGAGAGCTGCACAAATCAAAACAAGAGCATGGATCAGTGACACTCAATGCCACCATATTGTTAAAGAAAGGGGAAGAGGGTTCTTATGAGGGCATAATGTCACAGGCAAGTGGCAGAACCCAAAGGTGCCAACGAGAACTGGACACAGAGTTCTAACAGTGAACAGCGAACTGGAGTAATTACAGAGAGGACTAATGCTATTCTCTTCCCTTCTTATGTTGTAGCTCGCTTGGAGCATTATGGCGTTTTGGCAAGGAACACATGCAGACGATAAATAAATAAATGGGCTGCATTTGCCAGAATGCATTCAGACAGATGTTAGGAAAACAAGAGTGGACACAGCTGTACCAGGGCTGGATGAACGCAACGTTCCCACCAGAGCCTCGCGGTGCCACGTTCCACCCGAGAACCAGAACTTCCGTGGGTTCCCAAGAGAGAACTTCACGCATCTGGACAAGCCTCAGCATGGCAGCTGTGACAAAGTAATAATATAGGGAAGGCACACATAGAGGATAGCGCAGAGTAACAGCCAAGTGTAAAATGTCGTGTCGCTCTAACACAAGATACGATCGTCTCCAGAGCTGTCCGAGTGACCCAGTTCAAGGAGGAAGACTTTTGGGTCAGTCCTGGTTTTGGAAGTTTTCATCCCCACTGCATTCCCTGCTTGCTACCCTGCAGATGCCAGAATGCCCCAGGCTGGGGTCGTCACTGTATTTTTCTAACACATGACAGACTAATAGACAAGATAAGCTGTGACCTGTTTACAGAATATTTTATAATCTCTTAATTCTCTTAAATGCAAAAGGTAGAGAATTCCACAGGTAGGGTCCAAGCATAGCAACAGCATGCTTACCTCAAATATCCATTCCCAGGCATGCTGCAGACCCCAGAGAGCAGGGCTTCCCTTCCCACCCCTGGGCTCTCACCTCCTACAGAGACTTACAGGGTTCTGTCTGCAAGAGGGGTAAAGCCCTAGAATCAAACTAGAAGTTGTTCCCGGAAATGCAGGGACGTCTGACAATATTACTGCTTGACCTGCTTCTTGCTCTATCCAGTGGCCTCCCACAGCCATGCACCAGCACACATTAGTAATATGCCTGGAGATGTCAGATTTTGATCTCACCCTTTAGTTTTGCCAAAAATCCAGGCAGGTCCAGTCACCATTCTGGCATTCTCTTTCCAACGAGAGACCCATGGTTGAGCTCTCTCAGGCCCAGCCTAGCAAGCCCTGTAAAGCCTGCTCTTCTTCTGCTTCTTGCGCTGGCTGTGCTTGGGCGTGGAGTTCAGTAGCACTTTGGGGTTGTGTGTCTGAACCCCGATATTATCCCAAGTCCCTCAGCCACTTCCCTCATTAGCTGATCTGGGCCCAGCAAGGCCTATTGTTTCCCCTCCTTGCAGATCTCCTACGGAGGAGGCCAGTCATGCTGGTCCTGCACACACTCACCTGGGTGCTCCTCTTGGCATCCTCCTTGGCATACTTCACTGTCAGCAGAAAAGGAGGCTGGCTTCCGGGTTTACCGATTGGCAGGTGTACACTGTGAGAGCCGAGAGAGAGAAGCAGAGGTGTTAGTCTGGGGCAGTGCAAGCAAATGAACCTCTCATCTAATTCATTTTTAATACAGATGTGCAAAGATTTAAAAAGCCAATCTGCACACGTTATTTTCCTTCCCGGACACCTCCTTTGAAAATGGCCAGAAGCCCATAATTTCTGGAAGCCCATACCTGAGGGAAGGCAGTCTTTGGACAGATAACTTGCCAAACTTATAAAGGTCTGCCTCATACAAGCAAGCAGTAGCAGTGCTGGAAGTCCCTGCATGATTGCTGAAATGGATACTTTGCTCTGCCCCCAAAGCTTCCTTCCTACCTCAGGGTAAGGCTTGTTGCCACTGTGACTGACATGGGCTGATTGCTCAGGCTTCCTGTTCTGCCCGAAAGTCCATCCACCAGGAAAAACCTCCTCAGAGCGGTGGTGCCCAGAGTACCTGCGGGAAGCAGAACCAGGCATCATGTTCACATGCAAGCACAGCGCCATCCCCCTCCCCAATCCCAACCTCTCCACCACCACCACCACCATCACCATCCCACTACCTTGCAGGCACAGCCTGGCAGATATCCCATAATTTCAAAGGACCACTGCTGCCACCTGGTTGTGTTTTGAAAATTGTATGTAACAGAGGCATTTTTTAATGACCTATGAATTAATGGCTTTTATGAATCTGAGTTCTCTGTACACCGCTTGGTGTTAATAAGACGGTTTATAACATAACTTACTATTAGTCCCATACCCTGGTCTGATCAACATATGATTTCTTTTACATTAAATCTAGCAAATGCCTTTTCCGTAAAAAACTCCAATGTGCTAACTTATAAACGTAAGTTTATTCATACTGACACGTTCATAGACGCAATCGTTCCTAAGTTGCCTACTGTTGTGGAAACTTAACATAAACGATACTGTCGCCAATTGGAACTCCACAATTACTAAAACATTAGATGTCATTGCCCCATTAAACATAACTTCTCTTAATAAACTCAAACCTAAACCCCCCTGGTATACTGAATCTTTACATAGCCTCAAATTACTATTAAGAAACAAAGAACGCCTATGGCGGCGCAAAAAAACCCCAGAGGCAAAAAACACTTTTCATTGCACCCTACGACATTACAATAAAGAATTAAATTTAGCTAAAAAAAAACCCCATTATGCCAAGGTAATTACAAAAGCACATGGCAACCCTAGGGACCTCATCAACATTGTTAGATCTTTAACATCTACAAATAATATGCAGTTCATTACCTACGATACCCCCATGTGTAATAAAATAGCTACATTTTTTAAAGAAAAAGTCGACAATATATCAAATGAATTTAAACACTTATCTTATCCTACATTTATCAATAAGGCCTCCAGTAATTGGTCTGAATTTACCCCAGTTTCTGAACTCACTATACAATCCGTTATTCAGAAACTGAATATCTCCAATTCACCTCAAAACCCCTGTTCAGGTCCCTTTTTTAAAGCATTAGGACCTCCTGTTAGTTCTTTTCTGTGCGTCCTAGTCAATCAGTCCCTCGCTTCAGGGATTTTTCAAGACAGTTTGAAACAGACATCTATTCTCCCTATAGTCAAAAATAAATGTAAAGATCATAATAATTTGAGTAACCTTAGACCTATCGCTTCTCTAACATCTCTAGCCAAACTAATAGAATCCATAGTCCTCCACCAACTTACAGAGTTCCTAACAGACAATGACCTTTTACATTCTAGTCAACATGGATTTCGTAAGGGACACTCTACTGAGACTCTGCTACTTGCCTCCTTCGACACTCTAATATGAGGATTTGACAATAATACAGACTACATCATCGTCATTTTGGACATTTCAGCGGCATTTGATACTCTAGGCCACAAGATTCTTCTCACTGGACTACAAGCATTAGGTGTTACACATACCGTTTTAAAATTTTTTCCTCATTCTTATCAAATTGCACACAACAGATTAATATAGGCAACCACTCTTCTGATCTTTTTACTATTGCATCTGGTGTCCCCCAAGGTTCTTTATCTCCCATACTGTTTAACATCTATTTACTCCCCCTGTGTAACATTCTATCATCATTAAACGCCCAATTCAAAATATATGCTGATGACATCCAGTTCCTCGTGCCATTTAACAGTCTTCCACTTTATCTTCAGTCACATTATACTTCAATACCATCAACACCTGGCTTTCTCACAACCGTCTTAAATTGAATACATCTAAGACTGAACTTGTCTATCTCACATCAATTTCCAGCTCTAGGCTTGGCCCTCCCTCTCATCTTTCCTTAAATGGAACCTCAGTACCTATTACAACTCATGCTAATAATTTAGGAGTGTTAATTAACTCTGATCTATCCATGACCCAGCACATTTCATCAATTACAAAAAAATCATTTTATAAAATTCATTTATTAAAAAGTCTTCGTCCACTTCTTTTCCAACATGACTTTCGAACTGTTCTTCAGTCTTTAGTATTTTCCAGTTTAGATTATTGCAATGCTCTCATTTTAGGTTTACCAGATTCTACTTTGCAACCATTACAACTGATTCAAAATGCGGCAGCTCGCATTCTAGCAGGTACATCCATACGAAACCATATCTCACCTGTACTTCAATCCTTCCATTGTCTCCCCATAAAATCAAGAATCCAATATAAAATTTTAACAATCATTCACTCGCTTATTTATAACCCTTCATCTACTTGGCTTTGCTCTACCCTCCGCATCTATCAACCAGCCAGACACCTTAGGTGAATGTCAAAAAAATCTTCTGGAAATCCCATCGCCAAAGCTTACTAGATTACATTTTATAAGAAAGCGTGCATTCTCAGTTGCAGGTCCTCTTCTCTGGAATTCAATACCCAATTCACTCCGTCAGATGTCCAACAGAAAGCAATTCAAATGAAAACCTACCTCTTCCAGATAACCTACAATATTCTATTAAATGATAAAATCCAATGAAAATAAATTAAAAATGCATCCTAAACAGTTTTTTAGGCACTAACTTTTTCTCTCTCTTGTTTTTGGTTAAAGATTAAAAAATTTACTTTTAATTTATTTATTTTATATTAATTCAATTTTATGTAAATTTTTCTTCTATTTTATTTTTATGTTTTTACATTTATATTTTTTGTAACAGGGATGGACCCAGAAAACAAATCGGAAGCCGATCCAGTTAGCTGTATAGCAGTGAAGAAAGCGGAGATCAGTGTATATAAAATGCCCTTTATTGAAATTAGCCCGACTCTGGCCGAGTTTCGCTCTTTGGTCGAGAGCTGCCTCAGGGGCAATAGACGTTAGCAGGGCTTATTGTATGCCTGCAAGGTTGATGTAATAGTAATTGCGTATCCACTTTTCAAATGATCTTTCGTTCCTATTCTGGAATAAGGGGACCCGGATCCTCCTTCTTAAAAAGGCAGTCCACCTTGAGTCATCCCCCTCAACCACATGGGGAGTCTGTGATGAATCCTGCTGCTGATCTGCATCTCCATCTACCCCCAGCGGAGGTTTGGATGGCAGAGTTTGATCATCCTGGTCCGAAGTATCAGAAGAGGAATCTGTGTCTGTGTGAGGTGCCACAGAATGTAAGGGGCGCTTACTCTTTGATGCACCAGCGCTACCTGTAGCTTTGGACCACCTCCATGCCTTTGATATGGGCAAATCGAAGGAACTTTTCTCCCCTGCTTGCTTCTTCACTGACTTTCTGGCCTTATAGGCCTTATGAAATCCGACGAAAAGGAGGAGAAGGAGGAATCAGAAGCCCCCTTGGGGCTGTCCTCTGCCGCACCCGCATCTCACTTCTGTGATCCCCCCCCCCCCCCCCGGAGCCATTTGCTGTGGGGATAAAGGCAGTGGGAGAATTCCCTCCCCCACCGTGGTTTGTGTGGCAGCCCTGAAGGTGCTCAAAATGGCATCCATTCCCGCGCTCAGCGGGAACGGATTAGAAGAAAGAGCCCTTGGTCTCTGCATCCTCGTTGCCGCTGTGTGAATGTTCCCCCCTTTATTCCCAGCCAAAATGGAGGTGCCCTCCCCTCCGGGGAGCCACGAGGAGCACAAGCTGTCGCGCAATAACCGCGTGCGTGCCGAGCCGCAGGCCCGGCAAACTGTTCTCACGGCATGGCCGCAGGAGTCCCGGAACGCGGCGAAGTTGGCCTTGAGAAAAAAAGACAGTAGACGCACGGGACGGAGGAGCCGGCAGAGAAGGGAGAGCCCGATCGCATAGAAAATTAAAAAAAAAAAAAAGCTTTATTTATTTATTTTTTTTTTTTTCAAACCTGCACTGTTCCTGAGTCCTTGGTGTTTGCTGGTCCTGCTGGGGTGAGTGAGCCGGGCTCCCCAGTATCACCCCCAAAGCGGCACTTACTAGGCAACAGGGTCCTCGACCCCCTAGCCTTAACAGCCTCTATCACTAGGGGGGGATGGTCCCCTCAGGACCTGGCAACTCCCTGGGAGGCTCCAAGGAAAATTCTTCAAGTCCCTGTAGTAAACTTTGTCTTCTTTTTTTTTTTTAAAGAGGTTTTCTAAGTCACACAATCTGCCAATCTAAATTGCCTTTTTTTTTTTTTTTTTAAGAACACCTCACTAACTAACAGACTGTAGGTTTTGCACCTCCACCATCTGCTGGAGACAGAAATACTGACGGACTGTAGGTGGCACCTCAGGGATCAGGGCAGAGTCTGTTAAAACTTCTCTGTCTCCATCTCCTGGAGGGGAGGCAAAACCCAGGAGTCTGGACTGATCCGGGTACGTACAGGGAACATGAATGTTTGCCTAATGTTAATAATGTTCAGGTATAAACAGTTTGTCCACAGTTTGGCTTTTCCAGAAAATACTGGTGGGCTATATGACTGTGATGTCACGATGTCAGCTTTTGCTCTGCCTCCATCTGCTGGCAAAGGTGCATAACCCACTCCTTGGGACTGACCTACCCTTCACTAAAGGAAAGGAAATTATCAGGTAAGTAATAAATTCTCCATTTTACCTATCTTGGTGTCAGATCATGCTGTTGTCATTTTCCCTGTTGCAATCTACACGACACTCCCCCTGCTTGGAGAATGAATACTATGTTATTGGATGACAACGTTTTTGTGGAAAAAGTGTCTCAGTTGATCCCGGAGTTTTTTTACTTTCAATGAATCAGATCAAATCCCTTATCTGATTGTATGAGAGGCATTTCAAGCCACTCTTCATGACGAGATCATTTGTTATGTGGCACATAAAAATAAGTCAAGTGACCTAAAATTGACTGCCCTAGAAATAGAAATAGCTGCACTAACGCCAGAACATATTTGAAAGGGCCTACCTGACACTCTAATGCATTTAACCAAATGGAAATATAAGTATAATGCATTGCTTAGTCAGAAGGCCGGAAAAAGCATTTTTATGCGGCTGTCCCATTATTATGTAGGGAACAATCATTCTGGTAGGCTTCTTGCACAATATTTAGCTGTTAAAAAATAGATCTCGAATTCATGCTATTAAAGATTCTGAAATACCAAACTACTATGCACCAGTAAGTTTTAAAGGGATTTTACTCTATATCTCACCAACTCCAAAATTTATCCCTTTACTTTTTAATTTTTTAATAGTGCTTTTTTTTTTTTTTAATTCCTTTTCAACTTTATATAAGATAAATACTCCTTTGTTTGATTCTTAATAATTCAAATGAAGAACCTCCAATGAGAAGACATTTTTTAAGGAAAGAGTGGAAAGTTTCATACACAATTTCTTGCCATTACCACCATGTAATGTGCCTTTAAGCTATAATCATTAATAATCCACCCCCAACCTTTGGGGTGGATTTTCAGAGCCCTGCTCGCCTAAATCCGCCTAAATCCGGGCGGATTTAGGCGAGCAGGGCCCTGCGCGCCGGTGCGCCTATGTTCAATAGGCCTACCGGCGCGCGCAGACCCCGGGACTCGCGTAAGTCCCGGGGTTTGGCGAGGGGGGGGTGTCGGGGGCGGGCCTGGTCGGCGCGGCGTTTTGGGGGCGTGTCGGCAGCGTTTTGGGGGCGGGCCCGGGGGCGTGGTTACGGCCCGGGGCGGTCCAGGGGTGTGGCCGCGCCCTCCATACCCGCCCCCAGGTCGCGTCCCGGCGCGCTAGCGGCCCGCTGGCGCGCGGGGATTTACGTCTCCCTCCGGGAGGCGTAAATCCCCCGACAAAGGTAAGGGGGGGTTTAGACAGGGCCGGGCGGGTGGGTTAGGTAGGGGAAGGGAGGGGAAGGTGAGGGGAGGGCAAAAGAAAGTTCCCTCCAAGGCCGCTCCGATTTCGGAGCGGCCTCGGAGGGAATGGGGGTAGGCTGCGTGGCTTGGCGCGCGCCGGCTATACGGAATCGATAGCTTTGCGCGCGCCGATCCAGGATTTTAGCGGCTACGCGCGTATCTACTAAAATCCCGCGTACTTTTGCTTGCGCCTGATGCGCCAGCAAAAGTACGCCAATTCGCGCGGTTTGAAAATCTACCCCTTTATTTTTTAATATCTTTATATAGACGTGTATATCAAAAATTCTCTTATTTATTTAAATAAAAAAGTCCTTAGACTATCTTGCATCTGCCTTGTTTTTCTCTTTCACAGCTGTGTTTCCATAAATCACACTATTACACTCATTGAGAATGTCTTATTATAATGGCGACACAATTTGTGTAACCTCTCTCTCAGTATGGCTTTTCCTCAAGTCAAGCAAGACAATAAGAAACCGACTTATCTTACTTTTGGAGTTGGTGAGATTAAAGATTCTGAAACATCTACTGTTTTAAGATTTTGATATCCTACATCAACTGCAGCAATATTATCAAACTCTATATAATTGAGAGATTTCAGACATTGAAAAAGCCAGAGTAGATTGTGATTCTTTTCTTGTGAAGTTACGGTCTCCTTGTTTATTAGAAGAAGATCAGAGATACTTAGATTCCCTGATAAGTGAAAAGGAAATTTGGCAGGCTATTAATTTCCTCCCTTCATGTAAATCTGTGGCCCTGATGGATTCTTGGTGGAATTCTATCGGACCTTCAAATTCTTTTTACAAGCTAGACTTAATGCCTTATTCTCTCATTATTCACAGGTGGGGATGGCTACTGATAATTTTTTAGAAGCTACTATAGTATTGCTGGAAAAACCTGGGTGAGACCCATTATCGGTCCAAAATTATAGATATATTTTGCTTTTAAATGTTGATTGTAAGATTTATTCTAAAATTTTAGAATACAAGACTTAATTCGATTTTAGAGAACCTGGTCCATCCAGATCAGCTTGGATTTATGAAGGGCGGGCAAATCTTTGATAACTCTAGAATATTTTATGACCTAATCACAATTGCTAAATCTCAGCAGATTCCATCGTTGGCTCTGTCCATTGACACTGAAAAAGCATTTGATTGGATAGAATGGGAATACACGTTCAGTGTTCTCACATGGTCTGGTTTTGGAGAATCATTTATTAGATATGTTGGGGTATTATATAATAATCCATACTCAAGGCTTCTGGCTAATAGTGTTCTTTCCAATGGTCTTATTCTGAATAGAGGTACTAGACAGGGATGTCCTGTCTCCGTTGCTCTTTATTTTGTCCATGGAGCTGGTTCTTCTTGCTATTCGGCAAAATGGTAAAATCACTAGGATTTTTGTTGGGGATTGGGATTATAAGGTTGCTGCTTATGCCAACGACTTGTTGTTATTTCTATCCTACCCTGAGTGTACTCTCATTGAATTATTGACTTCAATGGAGAAATTTTCAACCTTCTCAGGCTTTTCAGTGAATTGGGATAAAACTGAACTCACATTGCTTACTACTTTAACTATTCAATCTTCTCTCTCCGATCTCAAATATAAATGGTCCCCTGGAGGCTTGAAATATTTGGGGATTACTTTTATACTAGATACTGATCTCATGTTGGAAGCATTGATGCTGAAAATCACAAAATTACTGCAGGAAGTGATTCCTCGATGGTCTCCATTATATTTATCCTGGTGGGGGAGGCTTGATGCTATTAAGATGGTGCTAGCCTCACAAATAAATTACATTTTAAGTATATCTCCTCCACTTTTCTCTAGATCAATCTATGCCGCATTTTTATGGAGGCTGAAACCTCCGCGTATAGCTTTGCAAAGGATGAAATTAAAGAAAGATCAGGGTGGATTAGGTCTCCCAGACTTTCAAAGTTATCATTATGCTTTCCTCTTACCGTATGGGGCTCCATGGCTCTTAAATGAAGAAGATTTCCACTATCTTATTGTCTTAACTCTTGAGAAAGCCATGGTTGCTCCGTTGCCATTGAGCCTAATACCTGGTATGAGAGCCCCTCAGTTTGTAAAGATTCCACCTTTCAATGCCACCTTATTTGGCTTTATGCACTTTAGACAAATTGTTGGAGAAGCCATGGAATCTCAATAAGTGCTCTCCATTACGGTATAATCCATATTTACTTATTAATAAGAAGATAATGAATTGGTCTGTGTGGCAGGCAAAGGGGATGTGGACTGTTCAGCAGATAACAGATTGTAAGCGAATGCTATCCAAATTTATCAGTTACCTCTGTCTCAGCAATATAAACGCATAAAGCAGGCTGTCCCTCTCATGGATTCTTTGGCTAACAATCCAGAGCTTTATTCCTCGTGTCTTAAATTTTTCTCCCGAGGTCACAAGGCTTCAATATTCTATAAGGAGCGTTGTACTCATTCTTCCTTTCAGTGTTTAAGACTGAGGGTGATTTGGGAGAAGGAGTTAATGCTATAACCTGTGCTTCTTAATTGGAAGAGGTTTTGGACGCAGTGGATGAGAATATCATGTTTGGCGAGTCTCAGACTTTATATTTTTTATTACACTGGTAAGACTGTATAGAGCAAGCTTGCATGCTTCTAGCCTTTGCCGGCATTGCGAATTAGTACATTACAACATATGTTAAATGGTTGCACCAAGATACATCCCTTTTGGGTTCAAGTCTGGGAGTTTGTTACTAGAATTTTACCCCTTCCCCTGCCCATAGCTTATAAAATAATCATTCTAAATTCTTATGCCACTCATGCCATATTTACTGCTAAACAATGTAAGTTGTTGGATATTCTTCTTGCACATGCGTTGCAAATGGTGCTTAGCAATTGGAAGGATAGTGGTCTGCTGAATTGCACTTTTTGGTGGAACGCTATATGTATGGTGTATAGATATGAAGTTGCTGTAGCAGATAAGTTGTATCAGAAAAAGCAAGTCCATCCTATCTGACAATCTTTATCTAATTTTCTCAATTCTTGATTGTAACTGTGCAATCTGTTTAAAGTTTGATATACAGGAGTATGGGTACCTGTATGCTCCTGTATTTAAGTTATTTTTTGGTTTTTTTGTTATTGTTATTTCTACTTCTGATTGTATAGACCTGTTAATATAATTCAGTAAAAGGACTGAAGTCTGTACTGTGGGGAAATAAGGGAAAGGCCTTGCAGTGCACACTGCACAGTGGTAACATAGTAATGATGGCAGAAAAAGACCAAAATGGTCCATCGTCTGCCCAGCAAGCTTCTCAAGGTAGTAACTGCTGCTCCGTGCAGATTACCCCCCACGTTTCTGTTAAGGATAGTAACTACCGCTCCGTGCAGGTTACCCCCAAGCTTTCTTATTTATTCCCATCCTCTAGCCTTTAGGGATCCACAGTGTTTATCCCATGCCCCTTTGAAATCCTTCACAGTTTTAGTCTTCACCACTTCCTCCGGAAGGGCATTCCAGGCATCCACCACCCTCTCAGTGAAGAAATATTTCCTGACATTGGTTCTAAGTCTTCCTCCCTGGAGTTTTAAAATCATGACCCATAGTTCTACTAAATTGTTTCCAATGGAAAAGGTTTGTTGACGACCATGGATCATTAAAACCTTTCAAGTATCTGAAGGTCTGTATCATATCACCCCTGTTCTTTCTCTCCTCCAGGGTATATATATTCAGATTCTTCAACCTCTCCTCATAAGTAATTCAATGGAGACCACCCACCATTTTGGTCGCCCTTCTCTGGACCGCCTCCATCCTGTCTCTGTCGAGATACGGGCTCCAGAACTGAACACAGGACTCCAGGTGAGGTCTCACCAAGGACCTGTACAAGGGGATTATCACTTCCCGTTTCTTACCAATTATTCCTCTCTCTATGCAGCCTAGCATTCTTCTGGCTTTGGCTATCGCCATGTCATACCGCTTCGTCGACTTCAGGTCATTAGACATTATCACCCCAAGGTCTCTCCTGCTTTGTGTACATCAACCCTTCACCCCCCAATGCATACAGTGCATGACTCTGCATTTCTTGGCATTGAATCCCAGCTACCATATCTTCGACCCAGCTTCCTTAAATCCCGTCTCATTCTCTGTACTCCTTCCGTCGTGTCCACTCTACTGCAGATCTTAGTAGCATCCGCAAATAGTCAAACTTTACCTTCTATCCCTTCTGCAATGTCGCTCACAAAGATGTTGAACAGAAATGGTCCCAACACCAATCCATGAGGCACTCCACTTAACACCACTCTCTCTTCAGAGTAGGTTCCATTTACCATCACCCATTGTCTTCTGTCCGTCAACCAGTTTGTAATCCACGCCAACACCTTGGAGCTGACTCCCAAGTTTCTCATTTTGTTGATGAGTCTTCTATGTGGGACTGTATCAAAAGCTTTACTAAAATCCAAGTAAATTACATCGAGTGCTCTTCCCTGATCCAGTTCTCTAGTCAGCCAAAGAAATCAATTAGATTCATCTGATAGGACCTTCCCCTGGTGAATCCATGCTGCTTCTAATCTAGCAACCCACCCGATTATAGATAGTTTACTATCCTTTTCTTCAGCAGAGTCTCCATTAATTTTCCCACCACCGAGGTGAGGCTAACTGGCCTCTAGTTTCCAGCCTCTTCTCTTCTCCCACTCTTGTGAAGCGGGACCACCACTGCTCTTCTCCAATCACTAGGCACTACACCCTTTTCCAGGGATCTATTGAACAGGTCACACAGTGGACCCGCCAGCACATCTCTGAGTTCCCTCAGTATTCTGGGGTGAACCTCATCAGGCTCTATGGCTTTATCCACTTTCAGTTTTCTTAGCTCTTCCTATACATTATCTTCCATAAATGGAGTTTCATCTACTCCACCCCTTCTACAGTCTTGATAACAAGTGACGATTTTTCTCCAGGGTCTTCCTTAGTGAACACTGAACTGAAGTATTTGTTTAATATTTCTGCTAATTCATCATCTCTCTCCACCCATTGATTCTTATCCCCTTTCAATATGATGCCCCGTGGCTTTGACCCCAGACTCTTACTTTGGCTGGTGGTTGGCAGGTTCGAATTCTCCACGGGGACAGGCCACAGCAGGATCTTTCCTCCTTGATCCGAGTACTGCAGGAATAACTCATAAAATATAGGCTCCGGCACCCGCCTCAGAAGGTCAGACAACTGGAAGGTGCACTGGAAAAACACACAAGATACTTCATGCTAGGAGAACCCAGAAAAACACCAGGCAAGGGCGCAAATCACTTTTACAGATAAGAAACAGAGGGACCTTCATGCCTTTGACCCAGAGGGTGATACTGCTGAGGAAGAGCAGGGTAATGGGAGCTGCTGGTCCCTCTAGACTGAGCCACCAAGATCTTTTTAATCCATATCTCAGCTCTGCCTCTGGACCCTTTTGCTGTTATAAATGGAGAGTGAAGGAATACTTTGAAAGAGGAGAATTGGAAGCTTCTAATGTTATAGAGTAATTGTCACTGTGGTAAAAGAGAGCAGAGATTTTATTGTTTAAAGGTGTCATCTAGATATTGTTAACCTGAGGTGGAGATGGCTTTACTTTTGTTTTGTATAGTTTGTTATTAAGAAGAATACTGGGAAAAACACATTAAAGGCTTGCCGACCCCTAGGGATGACCTCTCTCACCCAGAGATTTCTTTAAGTAGCGTCTTCCATTGTAGTTCTGATCTGGCACTATGATGTTAGCACACAAGGGTGTAACTCTTTAGACCGCAGGCCCCCATGAGTAATACTCACTGACTGGCTGTAGGATGTTCCAAAGATGTATGCAGCATCCAGACGTTTCTGACTGTCTGGGCACATCTAACAAATTAGAAGGACAAGTTACAGTAAGCACTGAGGCTGGTCTCAGTGGTCCAGGACCATGTTCTGTCTACAGTAATAAGCCCCTTAACCCTTCCTGCCCCACCTTACATATCCCACAGATCACAGCAATCGGTCTCCTTACCAAGCACAATGCTGTCTCCAGAGCCAGCCCCCACCCAGCACTGATACCCCATCAGAGGGGAAGCCTCTCAGCGGAGACATTGCTTGCTGTAAGACACTTTAAGGCAGTCATGTTCACTACAATCGTTCAAAGGCAAAGTAACCCGAGTCATAGACCAGATATATTTGATGAACTTTCATGATGGATACCCCAAACTGGAAACGAATCCCCCTGTTTCAGATAAACTAGCAGGATCCTTGTGCATGCAGAATCTTATGGGGCCAGGGGGAGAGTGCCTGGCCTAGTGCTCAATAAATATTGCAGGTATTGGCACTGAGGGGCATTCGAGAATATTGACTCCCATGATGTCTTAGCGCGCAGCCCAAGAAAGCCCTGTGAAGGGTCAGAATACATTTTCATTACCTGCAGTGTTCCACCTTTGACATCTTCCCAGCCCAGGAAGTTTCCACGGACATCGTACGTTGCTACCTTAAATTGCATCTGGGGGGAAACATACAGAATGCTGAAACCGAAACATCGGTGCAAGACGATTGTCCAGATGGAAGCAGATGCACAAAAGGGGCTGAATTAGTACAGGTGTGAAATTCGGAGCTACCGCTGACAAGCTCAGACCTTGGTGCTTTTGTACCCTGCCTCAAACAGAGGACACGCGGAGGCGAGCAGCAGCAGCAGCCAAGGATCTCACACCTGACGTGAATGCTCCAACGGGCAGCGAGTCCAGCCTTGGCCCTTCCTTCCTAGCACTGCCAGACACAAGTGCAGGCCTTTCCCTGTGAGAAACTGAAAGGTTTCTGTCACGCAGGCCCTGATGTAACAAGGCGCCCTGGGCTGTGCCTGAACATCAGCGCCCACTTCTGAGCACATTCTTCTTCATACAACTTCAGTACAACTGCGTACAACTTTTTAAATGTATATTCTGCCTTCGTGAAAGGCATGTATATTCTGTATATAATATATATATATATAATAATGTATAATAATGTATATTCTGCCTTCATGAAAGGCATGTATATTCTGTATATAATATATATATATATAATAATGTATATTCTGCCTTCGTGAAAGGCATGTATATTCTGTATATAATATATATATATATAATAATGTATAATAATGTATATTCTGCCTTCATGAGAGGCATGTATATTCTGTATATAATATATATATATAATAATGTATAATAATGTATATTCTGCCTTCATGAAAGGCATGTATATTCTGTATATAATATATATATATATAATAATGTATAATAATGTATAATAATGTATATTCTGCCTTCATGAAAGGCATGTATATTCTGTATATAATATATATATATAATAATGTATAATAATGTATATTCTGCCTTCATGAAAGGCATGTATATTCTGTATATAATATATATATATATATAATAATGTATAATGTATATTCTGCCTTCATGAAAGGCATGTATATTCTGTATATAATATATATATATATAATAATGTATAATAATGTATATTCTGCCTTCATGAGAGGCATGTATATTCTGTATATAATATATATATATATAATAATGTATAATAATGTATAATAATGTATATTCTGCCTTCATGAAAGGCATGTATATTCTGTATATAATATATATATATATATAATAATGTATAATAATGTATATTCTGCCTTCATGAAAGGCAGAATATACATTAAAAAAGGTTCTTATTGTCATTACTTGCGCATGGAGGAATTCAGAGAGGTCAGGACACACGCAGATGGCTTCTTTTTACTGAGCCTGTGCAGTCCAAGACGTCAGGGTCTTTTCTATGGAAAACGTTGTAAGTAGCTGCTACACACAGACGCATGGCCAGCAGACCAGAGCACCGGAGCAGGGAGCACAGGGACCAGCTGGATAATAAAGATTTTACTGCACAGAACAGCAGCTGCTTTGGAAACCGTCTCTGTGGCTTTAGCTGATGGGTCTCGTCTGAGGTCTGTTTAACAGCCGGTGGGGACATTTCTTCCTGAGCACGTGAAGGGATATTTTTAGAGATAAGATACCCTGAGAGATGAATACTAGAGGCATTCAGTATAGTGAGGGAACGGGGTGTGGAGGTGGCAGCTTGATGGCAGCGCAGTGCATTAGCAGGGCTGGGGCATTCAGCGGAGCCGGCGCTCACAGCCCCACAGTCTCAGCCATTGCTAAATGGTGACAGCTGGTGGCTAGATTCAGGATACAGACTTCCTGGGGTCCCGGAGGGAGCCACACTCTGTGGCCCCTGGTCAAAAACTGTCACTTAAATCACTTGAAGCCAGGGTTGAAAATAGGGGAAGTAAATGAAGGCTTCTGGTGCCAGAGCTCAATAGAGGCTTAAAACCGAGAGGAGCAGAAGGAAACTGCTTTGCCCCCCAAAAAGGACATCAGATGGCTACACAGTTAGTTCTCAGACTGGGAGCTGATGTTCATTTCCATTGTTCTCTGTCTGTCTCTCTGTCTTCCTCTCTCTGGATCTCCCCCATAGATTTGTCTGTCCTTCTGCCTCTAGTGAAACCGTCTGTGCGCATCTCTCCAGCTTCCCGTTAATCTGATATTCAGTTACCCCAGGGCCAGCTCTTGGGGTGTGCGACCTGTGCAGCTGCACAGGGCACCGTGCTCAAGGGGGCGGCACTGCCCCCTTCCATATGATGTCTGCAAGCAGACTGTGCAGAAGGAAGGAGACTTCTCTCTGGTGGTAGGTGCAGCAGGATCAGCCTGCGGCATGAAGGAGGAGGAAGGGAAGTGAGAAAAAGCAGGATGCGCTACTGTGCAAGAAGGGGGCGAGAGAGAAGAGGACGCTAGGAGGAGAGAGAGCGAGCGAGTGATGCTGGGCAATGCAGTGTGGATACCAGTGCTGAGCAGAATGAAGGGGTGTACGAGGGGGGTGGTGGAGATGTGCTACTGCTGAAGGAGGGAGAGCTGTACCTGAGATATGCCAGCAAGGGAGGGGGACATTCATTTCAGTTTTCCTACAGGGCACCAACTAGCCTGGAGCTGGTCCTGCAGGGACTTGCCTGAGAGTTTTTCTGAAAGGAGAGGCCTGTGGGAGCGGTGCTTCCCAGGTCAGCCCCACTGCTGGAATACATCACCTCCGGACGGTACCTAGTGCTCCTGCAAAGAGAAAAGCAGACTCTTACGTCTCAACAGAACATCCAAGATGAGCGTAGGCGCAACACTGTGAATCAAAGCTCACGGTGAAGCCTTCTGATCCACAGAGGCAGCGATGGGACTCACGGGGGCAATGCCTTATAGAGCCTGTAGGCCTCATTGTCCAGGGAGAAGGCGTTCAGGATCACCATATTGCTCAGAAGCTGGCAGGCAGTCAGGTTGCTGTAATCCTGAAGAAAAGAAATGAGAACACAAGTGAAATAAGGAGCATGTCCTGGAATATTCCAGACTGTGGATGGACTTCACGAAAAGCTTTTTTTTTTTTTTTTTTTATGACAGAGAAAAATAAAGTTACACATTTCTTTACCTGTCATAACATTACAGTCTTTCCAGCCAGACAGAGTGTTAAATCGACTAATAACCCTGTTTCCAACCACTTTTAACTTCATGCAGAGAATCGGCACCTAGACAAGTCCACAGCACAACACGGGGGAGTTGGTTTTCTCCAATGACTCAATGTGGGCAGTGTAAAGGCTGCGTCTAACCCCACCCACCCACCCTTCCCAATTATTGCAGACTCACACAACTTCATCCGATAACAGATTTATTGTGGGGGGCCCCTCCCCTAGCACTGCCCACCTTGCCTTCCAAGCCCCCACTGTGCCCTGCTCCCTTACTAAGTCGCGGGCTCTTAATCTGAAAACGTTTAGAAACTTGAACCTCCCAAGAGATGTCTAGTGAGGTAAGAGCTGGTATGAGAAACCTCCCCTGGAAGCTGCATCCTCTTGTGCTGACTGGCACGGGCGGCCACACTCAGCTTTGAATCATGGCTAGGGTGACCGGAAAAGCGAGGGGAGCGTGGAGGCAGCAGGCACATCTGTAGAATCTAAGAGGAAGGAGGCGAGGACAAGCAGATCGTCTCCCTCCAGTTCTTCCTCTGCAATTTCTGAATTGTCACAAAGGTCGAGGTGGAGGGGGCTGTGGACCTGAGGCAGGACTTGGGTCCATCCTGAATTAGAGAATAGGAAGGGATATAAAGTCAAGCAGGAGGTGTGGATGGGCGCCGTGGGTCTTTATCTAACATCCTGCTCTATGTTTCTATGTCCAGGGGGTACAGGCCAAGCCATCCTAGTTTTGGCCTATTGCATGAAGGGAGATGTAGAACTGATTTCCCAAATGATTTCTGTAAGAAAAACAGTGCTACATCTCTTTGCATGCACAGGGGTAAAACCAGGACTGGCTTAGCCCATCCCCTTGTACATGGAGGTATATAAATCACCTTACCCGCTCTCTCTCAACAAACTGTGTGGGTCTCAACCCATCAGTGTGGGATGGCGAGTCCTAGGTCATACGAAACCGCATAAATGTGCATGATAAGAGAGTAATCGGCCGAGTGGCATCAAAGCTGACAATCACGCTTCCAGAAAAGACTCTTGTCCATTCCACTGCACCATGGCATTTGTAGTGCTGCTTCTTCCATTTGAGATCAGAACTACAGTTACCAGAATGCACTGCTCATAATACATGGGGAGGATGGCCAGCATGGGATCATTGCCCTGGAAATCATAATGGATGAGCCGGGGTGTGTGGTCCTGCAATGCAATGGAGCTGTGAGGATGAGTCAGGCTGTATGCTCCTGTCTCATCTTTTTCCTTTTTTGACCCTACACATTCCGCCTGTTCCTTTGAGCATCCAGCTTAGTATGAAACAGCTAATTCACAACTGCCCAGGGATTTTTTTCCCTTATTGTGCATCTCCTCCCAAATATTGCCGTGCCAGTCCGCAGTGTGTGTGTGTATTGGGGGGGGGGGGGGGGGGTTCCAGAATCTTGAAATCCAGGGCCCTAAATCCAGTCATTAGATGTCACTGTTGTGCAATGACCAGGACTCCCTCCACTGCATCCCCAGCTCCAGCCTGACCCTTTCCACCTGCTCCCTGCTGCCACGCCAGGCCAGCCTCTGCCTGTCACATTCATTAGTACTACTACTACTGCTACTGCTGCTTATTATTTCTATAGCGCTACACGACATACACAGCACTGTACAATCACACACAAAAAAAAAGACCCTGTTCAATAGACCTTACAATCCAATAAGACAAAGCATACAGGACAAGAGACTTAGGGAATTTCATAAAGCAAGACAATGGTAAAAAAAGAAAAGAAAGTTAGTTAATGAGGCTAAAAGCAGGCAATCAAGTGTGAGATTTAAAAGCTTTTTCAATGAAGTGGGTCTTTAAACACGGCGAGAGAGGGCACATGATGCACCAGCTCAGGAAAGCCATTCCAAGCACAGGCACAGCCAGGTGGAAAGCACAGAGTCAGTAATTGGTGATAGAGGAGAAGGGCATAGACAGGAGTGACTTGTCTGATGAGCAGAAGGCACGAGGAGGGGTGTAGAGAGAGACAAGAGAGGAGAGGTAATGAGGTGCTGCAGAGTGAAGGCATTTGTAGGTGAGAAGGAGGAGCCTGAACTGTATGCAGGAGCAGATGGGGAGCCTATGCAGTGACTTCGGAAGAGGGGTTATGTGAATGTAGGAACTTTGGAGAAAGAAAAGACCCGCAGCTGACTTTTAGGCCAGATTGTAGTGGAGAGAGAGATGGCTCACTGGGAGACCTGTGAGGATCAGGTTGCAATAATCTAAGTGAAGGTGATAAGAGAATGGATAAGGGTTCTAGTAGTTTGTTCAGAAAGGAAGGGATGGATTTTGGCGATGTTACAGAGAGAGAAACGGCACGTTTTAGCATAGAGAAGGAGAGAGAGGAGTCGTAGATGACTCCTAGATTACAGGCTGAGGGTATCGGGAGGATGAGCGTGTTATCAACAGAAACATAGAAGAGGAGAGGTGTGTTTGGGGGGGAACGATAAGGAGCTCTGTCTTGGCCATGTTGAGTTTAAGGGGGCTGTGGGACATCCAGGCAGCAATGTCAGAAAGGCAGGCTGATATCCGGGACTCGATTTCTGATAAAATTTCTGGTGTAGGCGACATAATGGATAATACATTGAAATCGTCAGTTCAGTGTGCTGCAGCAGTCAAAAAAGCAAACAATGTTAGGAATTATTAGGAAGGGAATGGTTAATAGAACGGAAAATGTCATAATGCCTCTGTATCGCTCCATGGTGAGACCCCACCTTGAATACTGTGTACAATTCTGGTCGCTGCATCTCAAAAAAGATATAATTGCGATGGAGAAGGTACAGAGAAGGGCAACCAAAATGATAAAGGGGATAGAACAGCTCCCCTATGAGGAAAGGCTGAAGAGGTTAGGGCTGTTCAGCTTGGAGAAGAGATGGCTGAGGGGGGATATGATAGAGGTCTTTAAGATCATGAGAGATCTAGAACAGTTAAATGTGAATCAGTTATTTACTCTTTCAGATAATAGAAGGACTAGGGCAGAGCTTTCCAAACTGTGTGTCGGGACACGTTAGTGTGTCGCCTGCAGTGTGCAGGTGTGTCGCGCAAGCCCGGTCAACTCTGACGCAAGTTTGGGCTTTTTTTTCTAGAGATTCACTTTTTTTTTTCAGTTTATGAGTTGCTTATTATTGGGTGATTTTTGCTGTCAATCGCGTTTTTTGGGGGGGCTTGATGGATGGAACGAGCCCAGCCATCCTTGCATTGGCTGCTGCTGCCGATGAGGCCTGGCCATGAGGAGTACTGACTGCAAGCAGCAGTGTCTGGTGATCATGGAAGGGAGTGAAGCACTTAACTGGCAACAATCAAAAAGACGAGGTACATGAGTGTGGGGGCCAGACATGTGCTGGGGGGAGAGAGATGAGTGAGTGGGGGGCAAACGTGCTGGGGGGGACAGACATGTGCTTGAGGGGGAGAGATATGAGTGTGTGGGGGCCAGACATGTGCTGGGGGGAGGAGAGAGATGAGTGTGTGGGGGCCAGACATGTGCTGGGGGGAGAGAGATGAGTGAGTGGGGGGCAAACGTGCTGGGGGGGACAGACATGTGCTTGAGGGGGAGAGATATGAGTGTGTGGGGGCCAGACATGTGCTGGGGGGGGAGAGAGATGAGTGTGTGGAGGACAGACAATTTGTTTTATTATTGTTACTCATAAATTATAACAATAACATGAACCTTGGAATATTATATATTTTAAATATAAATGAAAGGTTTTTATGAGATAGGTTGTGTCATGAAACATTTTATTTATGTATATATTTAAGGAAACATACATAAATTGTCGAAATATGTTTCGTTCGTTTAACCTTTAACCTCTGGTTTGCTAGTAGACTGAATTACTGTGTCGTGAAATTATGTTTGTCTAAAAAGTGTGTCACCAACATGAAAAGTTTGGAAAGCTCTGGACTAGGGGGTACTCCATGAAATTAGCAAGTATCAACATTAAAACAATTTAGAGAGAAAATTCTCATGTATTCAACATACAATTAAGCTTTGGAATTCATTGCCAGAGGATGTGGTTAAGGCAATTAGTGTAGCTGGATTTAAGAAAAGTTTGGACAAGTTTCTGGAGGAGTAGTCCATAAACTGCGGTTAATCAAGATGACTTAGAGAATAGCCACTGCTTATTACTGGCTTTAGTAGCTTAGGATTTATTTAATGTTTGGGTATTTGCCAGATACTTGCAACCTGGATTGGCCACTGTTGGAAACAGGATGCTGGGAGGAAAAGATTATTCTTTTAAGGATCCTGAACAATTGAACAGCCTTCTTGGGAACTAGGATAATCGGTGGATAGTATAAGTTAGGGCTATCATTGTACCTTTCTTAAGTGAATAATTACAATCTAGAAATTATTTGCTCATTTATCCAGCTATTTCAGGTAAAGAAGGATTCTTTTATTTTCCTGTGTTTAGTCAGAATAACAGTATAATGAATATTTGGTTTTCTTTGATTTGGATGATATGGTTGTTTTTTTTTGCTATACTGTCTCTGTAATTACAAAAACAAGTTATACTTGTAATAATATTGTGAAAATTCATAAATACATAATTTTAAAAAAATGGTATTGAAAGCCATGAGAAGAGATCAGAGCACCAAGGGAATTAATATATAGTGAGAAGAGAAGAGGGCCAGGACGGAGCCCTGAGGCACATCAATTAATAGTGGAATGACAATAGATGAGGAACCACCAGAGGAAATGCTAAAAGTGCAATAGGAGAGGTAAGAAGAGAACCAAGACAAGACAGATCCCCAAAATCCAAGTGAGGGGACAGAGTATCTAGGAGTAGGTGGTGATCAACAGTGTCAAAAGCAGAGGATAGGTCAAGGAAGATAAGGACAGAGTAAAGACCTTTGGCTTTAGCCATACACAGGTCATTGCAAAACCAGACTGGAGTGGATCAAGAATGGCTTGAGATGTAAGAAAGTCAAGACAGTGATGGCGAACAGCTCGCTTAAGTAGTTTGGAGGCAAAAGGGAGAAGAGAGATGGAACGATATTTGACAGGACAGGTAGGATCCAGTGAGGGTTTTTTAAGGAGTGGTATGATTACAGCACATTTGAAAGCAGCAGGAACAGTAGCAGTGGAAAGTGATAGATTGAGGATGTGACAGATGGATGGGATGACTGCAGTGCTGAGGGAATGGGTGGGAATGGGTTCAGAGGAACAAGTAGTGAGTTTGGAGGAAGAGAGAAGATGGGCAGTTTCCTCCCTTGTGACTTTAGAAAAGGAGGCATGAGTCAGAGGCCAGGGGAAGTGTAGAGGAAAGAAGAGGGAGAGAGGCAGGTAGAGGTGACCTGGTTGAGATCTCAACTAATTTTGTGAAACTTGTCATGGAAGTAGGTAGCCGTAGTCTGGGCAGAGAGTGAAGGGGAGGAGGGACGTGAGAGGAGGGAAATGAGTGTGGCAATGAAATGGTGAGGTTGGATGTAAGAGTTTGTCAGATGGACATAGTAGTCTTGTTTGGCAAGTGCAATAGCAAACTGGAAAGTAGTCAGCATGAATTTTAAATGGATGAAGTCTGCATGGGCACGGGGTTTTAGCCAGAGACGTTCTGCAGAGTAGGCACAGGAACGGGGAAAGCAAATTCTAGGAGGGAGCTGAGGCTGGGGTTTAGTGCACATTACAGGATGGGTAAGAGGAGAGGCAAGAGTATCTAGGACTGAAGAGAATATAGTGTTGTAAGGAAATCACTTCATCAACTGATTCAGACAATGTTGTGGAGGAAAGGAGAAATGAAACAGCAGTGGAGAAGATACAAGAGTCAATAGCTTGGAGATACTTAAAGGTGTAGGTGGTGTTTGGACGAGTCTGTGGGGGAGGGTGGTTTGGTATGAAAGTTATCAGATGATGGTCTGAGATCAGAACTGAGATGGAAACGTCTGAGAGACAACTGTTGGAAGCAAAGACTAGGTCAAGGCAATGGCCATGCTGGTGAGTAGGGGTGGTAGAGCAGAGTTGGAGATCAAATGAAGAGGTTAAAGAAAGAAGTCTTGAGGCATTAGAGTTAGAGGGGTCATCAACATGGAGGTTAAAGTCACCAAGGATAAGGGGATGAAGAAGGAAAGCCAGGAATCAAAGTCAGTGAGAAAGAAGGAGGGAGATTTATCAGTGGGATAATAGATGATAACTTCCTGGAGAGATAGTGGAGTGAATAGGTGGATGGAATGGCCTTCAAATGGGATTGAGGTGGGAGAAGGGGTTGAAATCTACAGGAGGAGGGAGAGAGCAGCAGTCCAATGTCACCACCATGGCTTATTGGGCAAGGTGTGTGGGGGAAAATATAACCTCCATGACAGAGAGAAGCAATTCTTTGCATGTGTGTTTACTAATGAGGACATTAGAGAGATACCAGTTCTGGAGCTGGTTTTCAAGGGTGATGATTTATTTATTCAGATGAACTGAACCAAATAACTGAACCTGGAAGATGTAGTAGGCCAGATTGACAGACTAAATAGTAGCAAATCACCTGGATCAAATGGTATGCACTCCAGGGTTCTGAAGGAACTAAAAAAATGAAATTTCAGATCTATTAGTTAAAATTTGTAACCTATCATTAAACTCATCCATTGTACCTGAAGACTGGAGGATAGCTAATGTAACCCCAGTATTTAAAAAGGGCTCCAGGAGTGATCCAGGAAACTATAGACCAGTGAGCCTGACTTCAGTGCTGGGAAAAATAGTGGAAACTATTCTAAAGATCAAAATCGTAGAGCATATAGAAAGACATGGTTTAATGGTACACAGTCAGAATGGATTTACCCAAGGGAAGTCTTGCCTCACAAATCTGCTTCACTTTTTTGAAGGGGTTAATAAACATGTGGACAAAGTTGAACCGGTAGATGTAGTGTATTTGGATTTTCAGAAGGCATTTGACAAAGTCCCTCATGAGAGGCTTCTAGGAAAATAAAAAAGTCATGGGATAGGAGGCGATGTCCTTTCCTAGATTACAAACTGGCTAAAAGACAGAAAACAGAGAGTAGGATTAAATGGGCAATTTTCTCAGTGGAAAAGGGTAAACAGTGGAGTGCCTCAGGGATCTGTACTTGGACCGGTGCCTTTCAAAATATTTATAAATGATCTGGAAAGGAATACAATGAGTGAGGAAATCAAATTTGCAGATGATACAAAATTATTCAGAGCAGTTAAATCACAAGGGGAATAATGATAAAACTGGAGGAGGTCACAGCTTGATATGGGACGATGGGGTGAAAGTTGCCTTGAAGGGGCAGGATTGGGATTGATATCCCCAGCTGAAAGTAGGAGGAGGAGCAGGAGAATACAGAGAAGATAGGCAGAGGTATGCCGATAGCGACAGCGATGAGACGGTGTCAGGGAGAGTGGAAAAGGCAGGATGAGGGGAAGAATAGAAGGAGAATAAGGAGAAGATAGGCGGAGGTGTGCTGATAACGACAGCGATGAGACGGTGTCAGGGAGCGGGGAAAAGGAAAGAGGAGGGGAAGAAAAATTGAAGTTGAAGGGCAGTGGGCAGTGCAGGTGACAGGTGAGGTAGAGAATGTAGGGATAGGGAGGGTGGACCTGTTGGTGGTTGCAGTTTGCAGCAGGGAATAAGATTAGGGAGGATTAGCATCAGGAAGACATGGAGAATAAGGAGAGGCCTGCAAACGCTTCAGACCCTGAGGATGGGTTGGTAGTGTTCTATACGGAAAATCTCAATTATGCTGGGTGAACGTAATTTAGTTTAATTGTATGATTATTATACGAGTCACCTATTAAAGACCCAAGGAGGAGTGCAACCAAATTCCCAGAGTTAAAACAAGGGCTGCATTACTGCTTTTTCTTTGCTCACTCCTGCTATGGAGCAGAAAAGGGAAAATGCACAGCTGCACCCCCACTCCCACAAGTCAGCTGCCTTTCAGCCCCTCACTGAGCACTGTTATGTGCCTGCTTATTTTCAGATCTTTCCTCCTTCCCTGGCAAAAGACCACCCAATAGCTCACACCTACAATCTGCCTTTCTACCTGGGGGCTGTGTATCCAGTCTACTCTAGCAGCAAGCAGCCGCTGGTACCTGCCTGGGACAGGGGGTTTCCTGCTCGCGGAGTCGTGCTAAGCGACGTGCACAGGCCTGAACAAACCTCTCTGCCTCTCCTCACTACTCCTGGGTGATGGCCAGACCACAGCCTTTCTTTTTAATTTTAACAGTCTTAAAACAAAGCAAACAAAAACTCGGTGAGCTGCACGATGCGGTTTGTAAGGCTCTTGGAGGGCCCTGAAACTTAAAACGGAGCATTCACGTTGGAGTCCCGACAGAAAGATAGGAGAGCGAGAGCAGACTGCGGCCTGAACAGGGAACTGAACCTGCTCAATGATCCTGCAGGAGGGCACCCAAACGCAGACTTACCCTGCAGGCCAGAAAGCTCGCCATGAGGAACAGGGACTCCCAGAGGGACTGTGACCTGCTGACCTGCGGAGAAGAGAGAGTACAGCTCAGTCAAGGCAGGCCCAGCCCTGCCATCTGCTTTCACAGCAAAGGAGTTCTGTTCCTCCTCAACACCCTTCTGGGGGGGTTTTTCTGTCCCTCCTAGAATTATTCTCATCCTAGCGAGGGTGATTAATCCACCCCGTCCACAAACCCATGTATTCAGCACACGTGAACAGCATGCAGTACACGCATGCACCACGGGTTACAAGCAGGTAGCATGGGTTGTGCATGCAGGGAGTGGGTGATGAATTAGCCATAATTCAGGAAAAGAGGTTAAGTTTTACTGATCTAAGCGCACAGCTCTGCTGGTATCATCGGGAACACTTCGCAACACGGGTTCATGGTGCCGGTTTATGCCAGTCCAGGACTCACTGAGCAGCGACCGCAGCATTTACCTGTGGCACAACAGCAGCGGGGAAGCAAAGTCCTCCAGTCTGAAACAAAGGGAACACTTATTGGTCATATAGTAAGGTGTCAGGAGCAGAAGTGCGAGAATTCACATTTCCAGCCCCAGGACCGCCCTTCCCTGCAAGGCCCGGCTGCTGCTGTGCTTTGCTTCGGCCCCCTCCTGTGTAAGGACTGCCGTGTGCATGAGCAGTGAGTGATAAGAGAAGTGTGTCACAGGCACTGGCACCCCCTCGTGGGCAAGGGCTCAGGTGTGCCCACGAAGCAAGAAGCCTCACCTTAATCTATCGAGATGCCATCCCTTGAGCCAAGCACGCGTCCTGCTTCTCCATGGGTGGCGTGCGCCTTCTCACTAGGGCCAGGTGTCCTGACTCTGGAAACCTCTTAAGACTCCCAGGCTAGTACTGTGCTTAGGGGACACGGTTTTGGCTTCTGAGAACCAGGGGTCTGTAGAATGAATCACGCTGTGGACCTGAAGCACCCTGGTACCTCTGTCTTATCTCTAGGCCTGCACAGGCGAGGGTTGCGTGCCCCGTCACTGGCGCTGTTACAGGAATCGGTGCTTCCTTACTGCTAAACCACAATCAATGCAAGGCTGGGAACACTCAGTTCTTACCTGGTTTGCTTCTGGGCACTTACATTGCGGAAAGGTTGCCTGGCAGGGCACACACCTGGGAAATGCAGAGAGACAGGACAGAAGGGGACAGGTCACTAAGGAGCCTGCAGGGGGGGGGGAGTGATAGGAGGGCAGGGGGCATTACCGTGGCGTGAGAAGGGGGTTCAAAGGAACCTGGAGCAGAATCCTGTCTAAAAGGAATGGACGGATGACCACATGTGCTCAGCGCTCTGTTCCTGATCTATTTGCCTTGAATCCATTCTTTTAACAGCACAGCGCTGGTTGCTCCTGTTGGCTGAGTGGATAAAAAGGTGTTGCCGCCCATCCTACCCCAGGAACTGCGCAATGGCCCCCGTGTACCCCGAAGGTGACCTGGGGCACCCTGACGTCTGCATGACAGCAGGTCGTCACTTACTGATTTCCAATCGCATTCGGGAGTGTCAGCCCACTGCAGTTGGCACAGGAAGCTGTCCTTGTACTGAAGTTTTCCTCTATAAAATGAGGAAAGACATTCTTTAAGAAGCAGGCTGTTTCTACATTGTAAGCAAATCCCTCATCTGCCATGAGAAGTGCACTGAAGGCCCTGCCATGCCTTCTCCGGCTCCCCTTTCCTGCTGGGGCAGATGGACACACTTAGCCTGCCATTGTAGGGTCAGTGGAATGGAAATATTTTTAAATAAATAAAGCAGAGGTGTCACCTCACGCTGCTCAGTGCATGACTCTGAGCACTTCGGGTGGAAGGAAATGTTGCAGCAGATTTATAAATATAGTTCAGGGGTTAGCAGATGACCCCAATCTATCTAATGTGCTTTGTTACAATAGGACTTCTAAATACATAGCCACGCCAGAAGCAGGATCAGATTAATCTTCCGTTATCTCCTGCTGCCTGAGGTGCACACTTACAGGCCCATGCAATATCATCACGTAAAAAAAAATGTGCGTCCAAAGCGGGCACACGTTTTTTGAACGCACACACATCGATGCAACAGGCAAATGAGCTGCTGCACTAAAAGGGACACACAATGGGTAATTTGTGCATCCCTGGCGCTCTGCATCGGGCACCCAGGAGACGTGGCTGTGCTCCCACCTCAGCCTGGCCACAGCTCCCTCCCCACCCCCGGCAGGGCTGTTCCCGATTGGTCCTTTTCCCTGACCAATCCCCTTTCAGGACAGCCTTCTGAAAGGTGATTGGTCCTTTCACTGACATGTGACAGTGGATAAACTGATCGGCAGTAAGTGAAGGGGTGAATAAATTAATATTAAGCGCCCGACACTTAATATTAATGTATTCACTCCTTCACTCACTGCCGGCAGGGGTTCCAATTGGGCCGGACCTTGGGGATGCTGCTTTCTGTGGTTCCCCCTATGAGGAACCACAGAAAGCAGGATTTTTTTTTTGAGCCCTTGAGCTCAGCATGATTCTGCTTTCTGTGGTTCCTCCTACTTAGTATCAGAACAATACTAATAGAAGGAATCACAGAGCACAATATTTTGGGGGTTTTCAGTGAGCTCTTGAGTGTGGCATGGTTTAATGTCAGCTCCCGGGCAGGTGTTAAACTTGCCACAGTAAAATGGGCACCCTGGCCGCGCAGCAATCTTTGGCACTGCAGGATAATAGCCTCATCCACATGGAATTTAGCGCTATTAGCTATGTGTGTTTTGGACGCACCGATCCCAGGATTGCAGCGGGCGTAAGTCCAGCGCGTCCAGCCTCTTGTTTAGCGGCACGCTGACCTGAGCACCCGAGATTGCATCGGCTGTTAGTTTGTAAGCTTTTCGGGCGGGGACTTATTGTACCTGAATTTTAATAATTCTGTAAGCCACTTTCAGCATGATTTGGAAAGGTGAGCTAAAAATCCCAACATGATTACTCCTAATAGTCAGGCCATCCCAGAAGAAAGGGGAAGCTCTACCTCGCGCTTGGCTGGATTCACAAAGGCACCTTCCACTTAAGCAGTCCAGGCACAACCTTTGGTCAGATGACACAACCTGAGTGACCTACAAGAGAAGACAGGAAAGGGAGTGTGAGCAGCGCATGCAGGTGAGACCCCCCCACACTCCAGGCTCATCCTGCATCTTGATAGGGGGGTGGGCAACACCAATCTGCTCGGGGGTGCAGGATCCAGCCAGCAAGCCTCACTGGCAGGGAGCAGGCCTCCGTCGCAGTACACAAATCACCGACAGCTTTTATGCTACTACTACTACTACTTACCATTTCTGTAGCGCTACACGAAATACGCAGCGCTGTACAAACACCCAAAAAGACAGTCCCTGCTCCAGAGAGCTTACAATCTAATAGGGCAAACATACAGGACAAGAGACTTGGGGTACTTCATAAAGCAAGGCCATGATTAAGAAGAAAAGAAAGTTGGTTAACAAGACTAAAAGCATAAGATTTAAAAGCTGCCAAGAGAAATGCAATGATACTGACTGAATTCCCCGCATTTACCCAGTACATTCATTAAAAAAAAAAAAAAAAAAAGTGTATAATCTCTGCTTCTTGGCCTCTCTTTGGCTAAAATCAAAATGCAGGGTCTGGGCTCTGGGCTGAGGATGGTCCCTTGCTGGCCTTTTGGCTGAATGAGAACCTGTACAATATTGGAAGGGGGGAGTTATCTGTTTATGCTTTGTCACCTTAACCCCACTGGGGACAGGATGATGTTTTCATCATTGCCATAGCAGAAGAATTAAACCTCCTGCTTACAATAAAACAAAAGAATTGTCGTCCATATTATTCCTTTCATTTCAATAAGATCTCACCGTGCTTTACAAGTGCAGCGCTCTGGAAATGCCACTCACGTGCCATGCCAGAGTGGGACGACCACTGCCACCTGAGTACTGCCACACTGATTCCAGGGGACGGGTACAACGGGAGGCAGAGCCGGGCATAGAATTTACCATCTGCCCCTTAGTTCTTGTGACTTTTACCCTTTCCTCACAGGACCCGGCTTGCGGCTGTCAATTCCCAGGGCATGTTTTAATATTATCTTATCTGGCAACGGTACTGCTACTTCCTCTGCCTCCAGGTGAGACGGGTTCCACCCTGTGTAATACTCACATCACAGGCGTTGCATTCCACGACAGGATTTCCCACGTCCCTCATGGAAGATGCACCGGTGCAATCACATCTCAGACCTGGGAAGCAGAAATCCTGGTCATCCTCTCTGGTGCCATCAATGTGAAGGTTGGGAGCTCTGCTGCTCAGCGTTTCTCAACCATAATTTTTATATCTCCTCCCCCAGACTGTGCTCTGCTTTCCTCTCTCTCTCTCTCTTTTGCCTTCAGATGTTCTCCTCTGTCACTGGAATCTGGGCACTTGACCAGTAAATCTAATTTCCTTGTGGCCAGGTCACCTCAGGGTTCAACATGGGAAGCACTGGCAAAGTGCGGTTACACCTGACTTTTCCAGCAACACCGAAGTTAGGGAGAAACTGAGAGGCAGCAGGACGTGAATTTCTCAGGTCCCAGTTAATTCAGCCGCTGAAGTTTAATTTTTAACTTTCTCAATCAGATTTAGAAAGAAAAAACAAAAAAAAAAGAATCAGGTAGCTACCTTTATGTTCCACCACAAATCCTCCTCCCTTTTGTATCAGATAGGAAGCTGTGGCCCTGGTGAGAGAAGGGAAATCTGTCCTGCCATTGAGTTACATTTGGATTTAATTTACCTTCTCATATCCAAGCTCAATGTGTGTCACATTTAGTTACAGTAGGTACATTGACGAATTTAGGTTTTTCCACCCCTAGGCACTGTTGGTGCTATGGTGCCCCCCCCCCCCCTTCCCTATACATGACAGGAGGGGAGGCCAAGGATTAGGGAGCAGGGCAGCTCAGCCCCCTGCTTCAGACTCACTCCCTCCCCTCCTGCAGAGATGGGAGGGGCTGGAGCAGAAGGCAGAGGCCTGATTTCTGCTGCCCTGGGCACAGGCCTAGTATTGCCTATGGGCAAATCCAGGTCTGAGTAGGTAGGTCCCTGTCCTGGAGACAATGGAGAAGGAAATAACTAGCCCAAACTCACAAGGAGTATCGGTGGATCTAGAACCCTGGCTTCCCTGGTTCTAACCATGAGATCACTCCCTCCAGTCCATATTTAAACATTTAAAACTAATCAGAGAAAGTTCTTTTTCACTCAATGCACAATTAAACTCTGGAATTTGTTGCCAGAGGATGTGGTTAGTGCAGTTAGTATAGCGGTGTTTAAAAAAGGATTGGATAAGTTCTTGGAGAAGTCCATTACCTGCTATTAATTGAGTTGACTTAGAAAATAGCCACTGCTATTACTAGCAACGGTAACATGGAATAGACTTAGTGTTTGGGTACTTGCCAGGTTCTTATGGCCTGGATTGGTCACTGTTGGAAACAGGATGCGGGGCTTGATGGACCCTTGGTCTGACCCAGTATGGCATGTTCTTATGTTCTTAGAAGCTTTAAGGAGATGTATGGTTAGAGAACCTAGGATCTGTCCCCTCTTAAGGGGAGAGTTTGTATCATACAGCAGAACTACATTCTCATAGAAACATAGAAATGACAGCAGAAGAAGACCAAATGGTCCATCCAGTCTGCCCAGAAAGCTTTCACTTTTTTTTTTTCTCCCCTATACTTATCTGTTACTCTTGTCCCTTGTAGGTGACTAAAAACTATTTCCCTTCCTCCCCCACCATCGATCTATTTCCCTTCCACCCCCACCATCGATCTATTTCCCTTCCATCCCTGCCATTGATTTATATAGCAGTACTGGAGCTGCACCTAAGTGAAGTATCTAGCTAATTGTTTAGGGGTAGTGACTGCTGTCATAGCAAGCTACTCAGGTTATATAGCAGGTTATATACTGGCCCTTCATGTTGTTGTTAATAATCATTTGCATAGCATATACTAGATGTATGCGGCACCATACAGAGATGGCAGCACTATACTTTGAGGTAATATTGCAGTGCTGTCAGGCTACATGGCAGCCCAATACCTGCAGGTTATAAGGCAGCACTATACTCGCAGGATATACTGAAGCACTATACACGGAGGTTACACTGCAGCACTATTCTCCCAGCTTATATGGCAGCTCTGGTATCTTGTGGTTGAAGTTTCCAATGTAAGAAACATTTCCTAGGATGTGCTTCTTTAGAAATAAAATAAAGAAATCTCCTTCCTACTTACCATCCGAGCTCTTCACCTGATTAGGCGCACAGGGGCTGCAGGTGAGGCTCGCAGTGTTAAAGAACTCGTTGCTGCCACAGTTTCCAGGCTGGGAGAATGCAATGGAGGTTTTCCCAGTTTGAGACGAAGCAGGTGGAAGGAAAAGCAGGATGGCAGCAGCTGCCAGGGAGCCAGGAGCTGGCAGCATGTTCCCTGAGCTCTCCCGACTCTCTGTGACTCTCTCCTGGCTTCATGTGTGTGTGCGCCGTGTGTAACCAGCAGCCTCCATGGTTACCAGCCTCCGCCTCTCAGGTTACTGCCGTTTGCAGCCTGGGCTCACTGAATAAACATAAGCCCAGCCCAGCCCTGGTTGCTTGTTGCCACCCAGTCATAGCGCCCTGCCTCCGGCTGATGTAAGCAGTTAAATCGGTTTCAGAAAGATGAATTAATTTGATGATGGTTACGGTTATTTTGTACTTATGCAGCACTTCAGATCTCGCAGACAGAGTACGCAGGACTGTTATCATCCAGTTACAGCTGGTGCTAGGTCGGGCTCTCCCGGCCCTGTTGGATGTGGTTCTTGTGAACCTCTGATCCTACACAGAGGCCTCAGGCAGTGCTAGGTCGGGCTCTCCCGGCCCTGTTGGATGTGGTTCTTGTGAACCTCTGATCCTACACAGAGGCCTCAGGCAGTGCTAGGTCGGGCTCTCCTGGCCCTGTTGGATGTGGTTCTTGTGAACCTCTGATCCTACACAGAGGCCTCAGGCAGTGCTAGGTCGGGCTCTCCCGGCCCTGTTGGATGTGGTTCTTGTGAACCTCTGATCCTACACAGAGGCCTCAGGCAGTGCTAGGTCGGGCTCTCCTGGCCCTGTTGGATGTGGTTCTTGTGAACCTCTGATCCTACACAGAGGCCTCAGGCAGTGCTAGGTCGGGCTCTCCTGGCCCTGTTGGATGTGGTTCTTGTGAACCTCTGATCCTACAGAGGCCTCAGGCAGTGCTAGGTCGGGCTCTCCTGGCCCTGTTGGATGTGGTTCTTGTGAACCTCTGATCCTACACAGAGGCCTCAGGCAGTGCTAGGTCGGGCTCTCCTGGCCCTGTTGGATGTGGTTCTTGTGAACCTCTGATCCTACACAGAGGCCTCAGGCAGTGCTAGGTCGGGCTCTCCCGGCCCTGTTGGATGTGGTTCTTGTGAACCTCTGATCCTACACAGAGGCCTCAGGCAGTGCTAGGTCGGGCTCTCCCGGCCCTGTTGGATGTGGTTCTTGTGAACCTCTGATCCTACACAGAGGCCTCAGGCAGTAGAGTTTCAAAACTAAAAACATTTCTAAGTATTAGGAACTGCAGACTACATTCAAGACCTATGTTATATAAATTCAGGGGCCTGCTCCCCTCCTGCTATAAACCAGGACAGTGGCCCTCAACCTTCTTTTCCTGTTTGATATCCCTCACCCCCTATAGGAATCCCATCTTCCCCTCCCCTCTACCAGTGCCAAGCGCAAAGGATAAGACCAGCTGCCCCCTAGGCTTCTGCTGCTGTGAATGTTGTGGGCTTCCAGATAATCCCAAAAAATGCGGAGCAAACCAGCTGCCTTGCGTCTAGAAAACCCCAAGGAACTTCACCCTTGATTTTCTAACTGGAGCTTCCTCTGGGGACAGCTTCAGTGACTCGGCCTAAAGGCCGGGGCGAGCAGAGCATATTAAGAGCAGGTCTGCTGCCTACCACTGCTTTTACCATTAGTAAACTGAAACTGGAAGCAAGAGAAAAGGAGTCTGACCCAGCTCAGCTGACGCAGTCTGGGTGAAACAGTCAAGATCAAAGCCAAGTTACAGGGAAATAATATCCCTGCTGCCCAGTCGCAAAAAGAGTTGGCACAGGATAGGAACAGAGGGGCATGGGAGGGAAGGTAAAGGTCGTGCACAGAGGCAGGACTAGAAGCGAGGCACAGGGAGATAGAGAGAGCTTGGCTGAATGCCGTGACCGAGAGGGGTGCTCTCCGCCTGCCTCGACGCATTTGCTGGGCCCTGTGCTGCCTGCTAGCCCTCAGCACAAATCAAGCTACTTCGCTTGGACGATGCAAGATTTATTTAAATCTTAAAATGCAAATCATCTTTTTATTTATTTGCTGGATAAAAGAGAGCAATGAACGTATCCCATCCGGTCTCTCATCCCAGAGCAGGAAGTCAGATGGGCAGTGCTGGCGGCAGACACAGAACAGCACAAATCTGACTTTAAAAAGTATAACAACCATTTCCAGGAATGATTTTAATTAGAGAGCTGAGTTCAAGGTCCTCAGAATCTTTATTTATTTACAATATTTATATCCCACACATATCCAATCTTCATGGCAGGATACAATTAAAACATGCACAAACGAAAGATAAAGTATTCACAAAACAAAATGACTAATATGCCAGCATAACACAAAAACCCAGAAGATGCCAAACCTAAACCTGTAAAACATAGCATAAATACATAAACAGCAGTAGTAACAAAGCTTAAGCTCTTACCAACAGGCCGATTCAGTAAAGTCCGCGGGAGAGCGGATGAACACCTGCTCTCCCGGCGCGCGATTCAGTATTCAAATTAGGTGGTGCGGTAGAAACGGGGAAAAGGAGGCGCTAGGGACACTAGCGCGTCCATAGCGCCTCCTTTTAGCCCGGAGCGGCGGCTGTCAGCGGGTTTGACAGCCGACGCTCAATTTTGCCGGCGTCCGGTTTCCGAGCCCGTGGCTGTCAGCGAGCTCGGAAACCGGACGCCGGCAAAATTGAGCGTCTGGTTTTCGGCCCAACAGCTGCGGGCCGAATTCAAAATTTTTTTTAAACTTTTTTTTTACTTTTCGGGACCTCCGACTTAATATCGCCATGATATTAAGTCGGAGGGTGCACAGAAAAGCAGTTTTTACTGCTTTTCTGTGCACTTTCCTGGTGCCGGAAGAAATTAGCGCCGACCTTTGGGTCGGCGCTAATTTCTGAAAGTAAAATGTGCGGCTTGGCTGCACATTTTACTTTCTGTATCCTGCGCGCATACCTAATAGCGCCTTCAACATGCATTTGCATGTTGAGGGCGCTATTAGGTGCCGTGGGTTGGACGCGCGTTTTCCTCCCCTTACTGAATAAGGGGTAAGGGAAAACGCGCGTCCAAGAGGAGGCTAACAGTGAGCTCCGTCGGAGCGCACTGTACTGTATCGGCCTGAAAGTGTTGTATTCTCCTGCAGCCTAGCACAAAAATAGAAAAGGCTGAATTACTAGAAATGCATAAACAGGGGGTTCATTGACTTTGCTGACTATCCACACCAGCAGGGCTGGTGCTAGGTTTTTTTCTGCCCTGTGTGAACAACAGACCCGCACAACTGTGCATTTGCATGGGGTGGCACACCTGAAGGAGGTTGCCAGCCAGTGGCAGCAGGAGAGACCTTGGTGCTGCCAGCAGCTGGCAGCCAAAGAAGGAGAGGGCTACAAGCCATGTCAGTGAGGCCTGTCTCCTGTTTGCATGGGCAGAAGGACTCACTTCAGCTCTTCTGATTGGCTGTAGACAAACAGGAAGTGGAACTGGAAGGCAGACAAGCTACTTACATGAGCCTAGCCATAATGTCCTGACCCTAGATAGGTATTTATATTGCTATGGGAGGCCTACCTACTAACTCGAGATGAAGTTTAGGTATTAGTGTAGGGGGTTAGGGGCCACTTTGACATTCAATGTGAGATGTACGAACAGAATACTGCTCTCTTGTGAAGATTTGATGACTTTCGGAGTGAGGAAACTCACCCAAAGATGACATTTGTGAGGTGTTCTCTCAACTTAGCTTGATGTTACCCAGGTAGAGAGTCCATCAAGCTAGATTGAGAGAACATTGCACAAATCTCATCTTTGGGTGAGTTTCCTCACTCCGAGGGTCATCAATTCTTCACAAGAGAGCACTGTTCTGTTCATTCGTCTCACATTGAATGTCAAAGTGGCCCCTAACCCCTACACTAATCCTAAACCTCACCTCGCGTTAGTAGGTGAGCCTCCCATAGAGATGTAAATACCTATCTAGGATGAGTGCATTGTGGCTAGGCTCTCTCTCTTAGTCTCTCTCTCTCTCAAGCTAGCATACATCTTTTGCCGTTTTGGGCTGTAACAATTATCATACTCTGGCAATACTGCTATATGGGAAAACCTGCTGGCACATTTGGCCCACCTCCAGCCCGCAAGGACTAATGAGGAGGAGATGCTGGGTGCCATCACCATGGCAACCGGAGGGCACAAAAATGGGTGGTGGGGCCTGGCTTCAGTGGATCGCACATGCGCTTGGTGATGACCTAGTGTTCTGGCTGCAAGGCAGACGGAGGGTGGCGGGATTTCCATGTACGAATAAAGTGCGCGACTCAATTAGGCTCCAGACTCCGGAGTGGAAAATCAATTCGCCTTGTACCCGGGTTCCATAAGAACTGTACTGGGGCTCAGCTTTGCGGAAGACAGAACAGTACAGCATGATTTGAGTTGGAGGAGTATTTTTTTTTTATGGTATCTTGAAAGCTGGCTGCAGCACTGTCTCTCTTCCTATCTGTGACTCAAAATACTCTGCTCGGGGGCATTTCCAGTCTTCTTTAAAGGGATTTGGGCAGATTACTGGAAGGACATGGTAAACCTGGACAGGGGCACATACACCCCTGCCACTTTGCAGACACAGTTGCGCACAACTTCGCTCCCCCCCCAATCAGCAAGGCCCGCGGGGCCGTGGTGGAGCTCGTCCCACCATGGCCCAAAGACAACAGGAGGCCATGTGTATGAGTGACAGAGCCTGTGTGAGTCTGAGAGCCTGTGTATTTATCTGTGTGTGCATGTGTGAGAGCTTATGTTTGTGTATGTGTGATTCTGGTGATGTTATGACTGCACTGCCCGCGGGTTTCCCCGCGAGCAGGCACACTCACCCAATGCTGCATCTTCACCCGACGCAACAGGACGCCACTGTCGGGCCTTCCCACGCGGCCGGAGCCGCGGACTTTCTGCTTCTCCCACGGGGCCCAGGACTGCCGCCGACATTAGCTGATCTTCGCGGCACGGAGGCCGCACGCCCCGGGCTCGAATAGCGGCTGGAGCCGCCCCCGGGGCCTCCTGCAGCAGCTGGAGCCGCTGCCGTCATCGGGCCTGCTTCCTTCCGACGTCGATGCTGTGCAGGCCGCTGTCCATGGTCCTGCACAGCCAGCTTCCTGCTCCTCCTAGGCACGCGGCCGCACCTTTCTTCTGGATTTAAAGGGCCAGGCACAGGAAGTGTGCTGGCCCCACCTAGGGAGTGGACTTCCTGCTTCAGCCCTATAAAGGGCTGTCTTCACAGTACATTTTGGGTTGCATCAGAGTTACTTCACTCTGGAGGCTCCTGCCTGCCAGAACTCCGTTAGGTCTTCTATTGTCTTCGTGGAGCTCCTCATCTCGTCTTGTCTTCTCATCATGCCATGTCATGTCTTCATAGCCTGAGGTCCTCGTCCAGGTGTCCTGGTGTCTTGTTATGATCTTCTACATCAGGGGTCAGGAACCTTTTTGGCTGAGAGAGCCATGAACGCCACATATTTTAAAATTAATTCCGTGAGAGCCATACTAACTACAACCCCCCACCCTCCTGACTCCAAGACCTACCAAATTCATTTACTACAACCCCCTACTCTCCTGACGCCCCCAAGACCTCCAAAATTAATTTACTACAACCCCCACCCTCTTGACCCCCCCCCCCAAGACCTGCCAAAAGTCCCTGGTGGTCCAGCGGGGGTCCGGGAGTGATCTCCTGGACTTGGGCTGTCGGCTGCCAGTAGTCAAAATGGCGCAGACAGCCCTTTGCCCTCACTATGTCACTGGGGTCGACCAATGGCGGCGGTAGCCCCTGTGACATAGTAAGGGCAAAGGGCCGTCGATGCCATTTTGATTATTGGCAGCCGACGGCCCTTTGCCCTTACTATGTCACAGGGGCTACTGCCGCCATTGGTCAACCCCAGTGACATTGTGAGGGCAAAGGGCCGTCGGCGCCATTTTGACTACTGGCAGCCGACAGCCCAAGTCCAGGAGATTGCTCCCGGACCGCTCCTGGACCCCCGCTGGACCACCAGGGACTTTTGGCAGGTCTTGGGGGGGGTCAGGAGGGTGGGGGTTGTAGTAAATTAATTTTGGAGGTCTTGGGGGGCTTCAGGAGGGTGGGGGATTTTGTTAGATTTTTACTTTTTTATTAAAGATTTGTCTGCGAGCCAGATGCAACCATCAAAAGAGCCATATATGGCTCCCGAGCCATAGGTTCCTGACCCCTGTTCTACATCTTGGTGTTCTTGCCTTCCTGGATGTTCGTTCCTGTGTCTTTGTCTGCTGCTCCTGAGCCTTCTGGTCCTGAGGGCCGGACTCGCTTGGACGATGTCTTTCCCGGGATGGAGTGGCTTGCAGGTGGACTGGTGTCCTGCACTCTCAAGCCGTCATGTCCTGGATCTTTCCTGCGCTGTCCCGTTCTCCTTGTGGTCCATGACCAGCCTGCAAGGGCTGTGTAGGGCGCGCAGTGGGACAGTGTGGTCCGCAACTCAGTCCCGCGGGTGGCCTGAGTAGGGCGTCCTGAGAGACAGTGCCAATGTCCTCCTTCCCTACTTCTCGTCTTGTCTGGATTCCAAGTTCCTCGTTATATCTGCACTTCAGCGTCATGTCCCTGATGCTGTTGCATCGACCTTGGTCCAGGATGCCGTCGCATCGACCACTGGTCCGTGATGTCTTCGCATCAGCCTTGGTGTCACGTCTTCAATAGTCCTGGTATCATGTCTTCAGCCCAAGTGTCTCGTCTGTGATGCCGTAGCATCAACCCAAGTCTTCTTGTCATGTGATGCCGTTGCATCAATCTTCATAGTCTTGTCTTCGTGTCAAGGTCTCCGTCTGCCCTCAACCTCAGGCCAGGCCTGCTGCTCCATGCTGTTCGCAGCAGGTCTGAAAGGGCTCGGAATGGTCGGAGGACCATTCAACTTCCAACATCCTCAGATGCTGGCCTTGGGAGCTTGCCGGCCTGGCAGAGGGTAAAACCGTCAGCCATGCGGAGCCACAGTCAACCCTCGGCTTGGCCCTGAAGGTCTAGGTCGGGCTGAGGCCCAAGGTCACACGAAACCACCCGTCACGTAACAGTGTGCCTGTGTGCGAGCCTGTGTGTGTGTGTGAGGCTCTCACACACACACACACACACACACACACACACACACACACACACACATAATGTATCTGTGAGGGAGATGGAGCCTGTGTATGTTAGAGAGCGAGGGAGTGTGTGAGAGAATGAATGTGTTACTGTGCGTGTGTGTGAGAGGGAAGATAAAATTTGGACAACCTTACCTCCCCCAATCCACGACAATCTGAGGGTGACTGGAAATCAGAAGATCACAGGTACGGAGAGGAAGAGTTTTTTTTGAATCTTTATTAGTTTTAATTATTGGGTGTAATTTGATAATTCTGCTCTTTTGAAATATTTAATTTTGGGGGTGAATAAAACATTTTTAATTATTGCATTTTTAATTAATCAGATGTTTTGAAATATTTTATTGGTATTTGGGAAATTTTGTACTTTCTATTCATTAACTGTTTGAAATATTTATTCTTTTTATGAATATGATTTTACTATTATAATTGATGTTTTATATTTCTTGATTTTATTATTTAATGTTTTATGAAGAATGGAAATGTTTCTGTTTTTCCATTGGTGCTCTGCATGTAGAGGCTGGTTTGTTGAGGATTCCAGTTCAGTTCTTCGCAGCATGTTTCTGTTTATACTTTCTGATCTCTTTATTCTGTATTTGGTGAGGGTCTGTCTGTATTCTGCATATGTGACCGAGGTGAGGTATTTTGCTGGCATGTAATTTCTGTGAAGGGATCTATAGCAGCCTGGTTTCCTAATGAGTTTTAATGGTGTTCTAGGGCCTGGTGTAATGTGTGCAGTGTTGCCTTTTCATAGATAAGATTGTTAGGGCTGTTTTGGTATGGGAGGTTTACTGTATTGTAATGGTAATTCTGTTTGTTCATGGCTTTCTGAGGGCCAAGCGCACACCCAATACGCATTCAAAAAAGTCTAATTCCATAGGAGTTCAAGTGTCTTTTTGCAGAGTTTTCTGGCTGGCAGCACAGGAGTGCAGGTAAATATAATCTGCATGTTGTGTTATTTTTGTCTCAGAAGGCTGCACTTTTGAATGTTCTTTTTCATGTAAAATTCATTATAAATGCATAATTTACTTGTGTGCGTCTGTAAAGGGTGAGGGGGGGTGTGGAGTACTTAATACCCTTCCCTATCCATGGGTTCTGGGCTGGGGGTGCGTGCCAGTTTTTTAAAATATAGATTACAGGATAGAGCTGGGCTTTATTTCATGGGCCCGGGACAGGCACTGAATTAATTTGTGGGGGGGGGGGGTACAAAGCTAGCACCGGCCCTGGCGAACAATTACTGTGCTGCCCCCCCCCCCCCCCCCGTTCATTCATTCTCTGTCCTGGGCCCACCAAAAAAAGCCCAACTCCCTTCAGTGATGCAAACTTTAAAAATTGCCCCCCCCCCCCCCCCCCGAACCCTGACTGGTGCAAGGATGAACGCACACCCCCCATCCCATTCCACACACACAGTTAAGAGTTATGCATTTATATTATAAATGAAAAATATCAGCGTATTCTGAGGTAAAGAGATCCCTCACATTATATTTACATGCACTGCTGTGATGCCAACTAGAAACCCCTGCATTAAAGACCCTTGGTACCCTTATGGTATTAGGCCTATTGTGATGTGTGCTGGGTGTGGGCTCGACCCTCTGAAAGCCCTAAAACACTAATACATTTCATCTCAGTCACACATGCAGACCCTCACCAAATACAGAACAGAGCAACCATAAAGTAAAAATACAAATGCACAGGCAAAAACTGAACTGGAAACCACAAGAAGCCAAACTCTCTATGCAGTGCAACAGTGAGAAAACAGAACCATCACCATTCCTCAAACATCAAACAATAAAATCAAGAAATAAAAATAAATACATAATCATAATAGTAAAAAACATAGAAATAATATTTAAAAAAAAAAAGCTGATGAATTAAAGATCAACTAATTAAAAACTTATGTACAAGTTTTTTAAAAATGTTCCAAACACCAATAAAATATTTCAAAACAGCAGACACAGCAAATAACACCTGAAAACTAAAACTAAAAAGGATTAAAAAAATTCATCTCTCCATACCTGGGAACTTTTGATTTCCAGTTACTCTGGGATTGTCGTGGAATAGTGGGAGTGGGATGCACAAACATTCTCCTCTCTTTCTTATACACACTCACACTCACACTCTCTCTCTCTCGCTCCCTCTCAGACAAACCTGCAGGCGTCTTCATCTCTTCTTTGGTTGGGATCTACCAGCAGCCCAGGCCCTCATCTTCATTTCAGCTGCTGGAAGGTTGGGATCCACCTGTTGCCCCCATTCTCTCTCTCTCACACACACACACATTCCAGACAAGCTCCCATTTACACCCTCATACCCCAGGCAGGCTCCCATTTTCACACACACTCTCTGCTCATCCCAGGAAGGCTCCCATGCATGCATATGTACACACACACACACACACACACACACACACACTCCAGGCAGGCTCCCATTCACACATCCATCCTAGGCAGGCTCCCCTTCACATACACACATCTATCCCAGATAGCCTCCCATTCATACACCCACTCATCTCAGGCAACCTCCCAGTCAGATATCCACTCATCCCAGGCAGGCTCCCATTCACACACCCACTCATCCCAGGCAGTCGCCTATTCACACACATACACACACACACACATCACAGGCAGTCTCCCATTCACACACCCACTCATTCCAGGCAGCCTCCCATTTAGGGCCAGTGCAAGAGTATTAGCCGCCCTAGGCAAGCCTTCTGCCTTGCGCCCAGCCCCCCGTCGTACTGCCATTCCCCCCCCCCAATCACACTGCCCCCCCCCCCCCCAGTTTCAACCCCAGCTCCTCCGCATTCTCGCTTGCTGAGTGTATGCTTCTCTGGGCCGTGAACAGGATGGCCATTGCTCGCTGCCCGCCAATTCTCTACTATTCTGCCGCGAGTGGGATAGGCACCAATGAGCCCCACATGGCTGCTCCTTGGTGCACCCTAAGGGTTGGTGCCTGAGCCAACTGCCTAGTTCGCCTAATGGGACGCGCTGGCCCTGTTCCCATTCACACACACACACTTATCACAGGCAACCTCCCATTCATTCACACACACATGCAGTCCAGGAAGTCAGGGTCCACAGGTCATTCCTCCTCCGCTGCTGCTGCCAGCCTGTTCCTTCTGTGTAGAGAGCAGCTCTTCTGCAGCTCTTCTTCCTGTGCTGGCACCACGGTAATTCAACACTCATGGTGCTAGTACTTCCTGTATTCTCATCTTGCGAGAATACAGGAAGTTCTAGCATTGCGAGTCTTGAATGCCACGGGACCAGCACCGGAGGAGGAGCTGCCAAACGGGCTTCCTCTGCTGTGGCCTCCTGCTTATGCTGCCAGTGGGATCGGGTTCACCAGCGGCACCATGGATCTCCTCTTCTTCTGCTGTTGGTGGGATTGGGTCCACCGGCGGCACCACGGACTTGCTTCTTCCGCTGCTGGTGGGATCGGATCCACCAGCGGCACCACGAGCCTCCTCTTCTTCCACCGCCAGTGGTATTGGGTCCACCGGCAGCACCACTGACCTCCTTCTGCTGCCGGTGGACCCAATCTCCTTTTCTTCTGCTGTCGGTGGGATTGGGTCCATCGGTGGCACCACAGGCTTCTTCCTGCCCCCGATGCTACCCCACCGGGTGTGCCGCCCTGTGCAATTGCACGGTTTGCACACCCGGAGGCGCTGGGCCTGCACACAAGAAAAATGTGTTCAGAATTTTCTTAAAAGCAGTACAATGGAGGAAATGTAGCTGGGTGGAGAGAGTATTCCATAGCAGGGAACCTGCAATCAAGAAGGCCTTCTCAGAGGCTTCAAATAAACGAGCAGAGTGAGGAGAGGACCTCTCCAGAGGGCACGATGTGCAGCTTTATATTCGCACAGGATGGCGCCGATCCATCGATGGGTGAGCATCGGCGTCAGTTTCTTCTTCAGATACAGGAGCAGATTATATTATGGTATTTCTCGACATATCAACAGTTTTTGACTCTAAATCATGAGATACTACTATCCATCCTCAAACCAATAGGTATAACAGGTACAATATTAAAATGGTTTAAATCATTTATATCAGAACGACCTCAAAGAATCACTGTTGGAAACTTTAAATCTGACTGGTGCACCACCAAATCTGCTGTACCTCAAGGATCTTCACTCTCAGCACTTCTTATCAACATTTACCTCCTTCCACTATGCCACCTTCTATCTGGTCTAAATCTATCATTTAAAATCGATGCAGATGACATCAAATTCATAGTTCCCTACACTAACTCCTGGAAACAAACTTTTTCATTACTACATTTATACTTAAACTCAATAAAAATCTGGATGTCACACAACAGATTAAAATTAAACACTTCAAAGACAGAACTCATTTTCCTGTCATCTGTTCCAGACTCAATATTCCAACCTCCGAAGAACTTCATATTCAATGATCAAGCAATAGCTATAAAACCCCATGCAAAAAATGTAGGTATTATCGTTGACTCCAAACTATCTATGACATGCAACGTATCACCACTAGTAAATAAATCCTTTTTCAAGCTTCATATGCTAAAAAAACTAAAACCACTGCTGTTCCCATCAGACTTTCGATCAGTAAGTAGTTCAAGCACTAGTCCTAACAAGTTTAGATTACTGTCATGCTTTATATTTAGGTCTACCTAATGCCACTATCTGTCCACTACAACTTATTCAAAATTCCACAGCTCTTATCTTGTACAATTTATCCCGCAGAGATCATATAACGCCGACCTTACAACAGCTTCACTGGCTGCCTATATCTCACCGCATCTCTTACAAAATCCTCACAATACTGCATAACTTACTTTACAACTCTAACTCTGAATGGCTCTGCTCTTTACTCAGGATTTAGAAACCAACTAGACAATTGCGCTCAATGGATAAATGCATTCTGGAAGTTCCATCGATAGAAACTGCAAGATTGGATGTGGCATGTGAATGGGCTTTCTCAGTCGCAGGTTCCTCATCTCTGGAAACTCTATCCCAGAAGAAATCAGACTAATACAAAATTCAAAAGAATTAAAAAAATATCTGAAAACATACCTCTTTACTGCAGCTTTCAATCTCAGCTAACTGACTACATTGCAATATGTAGTTTATTTGATAAGATCTGTTAATTGAATGTAAATACCAAAGGTTGAAGATAATTGTCAACTTTATACCGCGTTGAACCAGAATAATGAATGGTGTTGTTTTTAGCTATGTATGTTTTATTGTAAACCGCCTAGATGGTCAGACCCTGACCATTTCGCGGTATATAAAAACTTTTAAATAAATAAATAAGGACTTGGTCAGAGTGCTGGAATGGCTTTTTGGGCCTCCTCATCACACCTCGTCGCTCATCTTATTAGCTATGTCCCAGCCATCATGTCTAACCGTCTCCGCCATGATGTCACTGGGTTCAGTACCAATGGAGGTGGATGCAATGGGATTGGGACACGTCAGTATAAAACTAGCAAAAGAAGGTCAACTGGGGACACGCTTCAGGTGTAACTTGTCTAATTTGAGCCCTGGAACATAGGATGCTACTTAAAAAAAAGATCACAACAAAAAAACGAACTGTCTCATTACTGTTTCCACTGATACACACCTGACATACAGTGTGCTTATTTTAATGTCCTATCTCAGCCATTCAAATTGAAAACCATGAATTTATCTGAGCCATGACCTTTATTGTCACTTTTTTTTGGGATTCCGATCTTATATTTTTTACTGCGGTGGGTTATAGAATGTGAAAGAGCTGATCTACATTTTGATGCTCAGGTTAACTTTTTGAGAGATTCTCTGACAGTATTCATAAGTGGATTTTTTAATCCACTCCATGGTGTTGCATTCTGGCTTAAAGAGGATGATGTAACATTTATGGAGGAAGAGAAATGCGAGGAAGCTATAAGCAGATAAGAGCACAATAAGGGCAAGGATGACATTCAGCAGCTTCCCCTGGTCGGAGTGCAAAACCGGGAGGACAGATAGCCAGGTAACGAAGAAGACCATGGTAGCATAGGACACGCCCTGAGCCTCGTTGAAGTTTGAGGGTAAGGACTGACTTTTCATTGCACAAACCAGAGAACAGAAGGCCAAGAAACACAGGTATCCTTGTGCAATGGAAGGTCCCACCCCTCTTTCTTTAAAACACTCCCGAACAATATAAAGCTTAGCCTCAGGGTAGACACTGTGCACTCCAGGTGGATCTGTAGAGATCCAGAGAGCATAGATGAGACATTGAACTGAGGGGCCAACTACCAAGATAATGAGATAGAGCCGGGTTTGGAGTTTGCTTGGTCTTCCAAAAGGATTGGCAAAGGCAGACAGAATACGAATGGTCTTCGCCAACACACAGGAAAGGCAGACAGCAAAACCAATTCCAAACATAGGCTTTCGAATTTTGCATTTCCAGTCCTGGGGTTCTCCAATGAGGAAGATGATGCTGGCAAAAGAACAGCACAAGCCGGCCATGTTGCAGTAGAATATGACACCGCCAGCAGCTTTGACAATGGGCGTCTCCTGGTGCTTCAGATAAACAGCCAGGACGAAGAGTGTAAGGCCCATGCCCAGGAGCGTGAAGATCACCAGCATGATGCTGATGGGATCAGTCCAGAACTGGTAGACAAAGCTCTTTAGCAAACATGATGTGCTTCCTGCATCTGACCATTCAGCCCGAGGGCAGGGCAAACATGCATCTGGGGCTGAAAAAAGAAGGCAAGCTCTAGATAATATGCTTTATACCACCATCAAATAACAAGCAGATTAAGAATTTACAGTTCAGTGTAACATTCAGTGGAGATCATAGAAAATGTACTCCTAAAAACTTCTGTTCTTTGTCTAAACTGAGACATTTTATACAAATATCTCAATAATAATACTAATGGAATAATATGTTTTATTTATTTCACACCTTATCCCACGTTGATAAGGACCTGTGTTTCAGGCAAGGATATCACAGGCTACTGCACAAACATGAATGTAGTATATGCAAAAGTTCCAGATCCAGGGCCCCTGTGAATGGACTAAATAGCCACTGGAGTTACGTTTAGAAGTAGAATATAAAACCTTTTTATAAAAAATGAAAGGCTAATTTTGCTTGCACAAGCATGTCTGGATTAATTACTATGGATATAAGTGCAGATCCAGCTGTTTTGAAATAGTGCTGTATGTTGCTTTTTAGTGATTTTAATTTATTGACAAGATGTAATTTTTTGTTGAGTGTTTTAATACGCATGTGAGGACTGTAATCCGCACTGGACATTTTGGATTTGTGGAATATAAGAAATTTTAAATATAATAAATCAATACATAAAAAGTTGGGTGCTGAGTAGGGTCATCATCTTTGAATGCAAATCCTCTGCTTCTAGAGACATCTAAGACGACATATCCATATTCTATTCATTGACATCATGGAAACTACTGAGTAAGTAATCGTTTACTCTGATACTAAACATCAGAAAAGAGAACATTTTATTCATAGTCACACTAACGTACTAGGAAAATAAATCTTGCATTTGTGGGAACTGTAATCAAATGATGACTTTTATTCCTAGAATCCCTAAGCTCTTGGGAAATTTATTTTATTCCAGCAGAACTTCTTTATCCTACTTGGTCATCCAGTCTTTAATGAGGAAAAGCATGTTTAACCCTGAACAGTAGAGTACCTGAGCTGTTACTGTACGAGCCCTCCCTGCACAGTTCACAGCTATAGCAGCAGTGCAAAGGGAGGAAGTCATGAGGCTTCCTTTTGTATCCAGAAGGGCAGCTCTGGGTGCAAAATGATTCAACTTCCTGCAAAAAAAAAAAAAATACATAGGACCTGATTCACTAAGGCTTCAATCTCTCCCACTCTGTGTTTATAGGAAAAGAGTTGGGTGAATCAAGTCTTGAGAGATAGACAAAGAAGAAGAAAAAAAAGAGCAGGTGAGATGGCATCTGGCACCAGTTACCATTCCCCGGAGCAGACAGGCTCAGTGATTTCAGACATTTAACCTTTATGGAACTTTTATAACTTCCACGCTCTTTCTTCATGGAAGGCACAATGAGCCATATCCACCTCTGTACAGCTCATTTTTCCCAAAGAGCACATATGTAAAGCATTCATACTCGCTCTACTGCAATGAAAAGAATCACTGCAAAGGATGGATTGGATAAGTTCTTGGAGGAGAAGTCCATTACCTGCTATTAAGTTGACTTAGAAAATAGCCATTGCTATTACTAGCAACAGCAACATGGCATAGACTTAGTGTTTGGGTACTTGCCAGGTTCTTATGGCCTGGATTGGCCACTGTTGGAAACAGGATGCTGGGCTTGATGGACCCTTGGTCTGACCCAGTATGGCATGTTCTTATGTTCTTATGAATATTTTTCAAACCCTTTTACTCTCCGGTAAATCACAAGGGGGTGTGAGCATGTGAGGAAGAATCCTGGGTTAGGTTCCACATGTAGGATCTGATTGTGATTCACTATGGCATCACATACACTGCACGAACCAATCAAGGACCATGCCAAGTGAGGCCCTTTGTGACTTATCACTCGCCAGACGATCTACTCTCGGGAAAGCCCCAGGAAACATAACAATTTTCAAGGGTGCTGTAGGACTGCAGAGCTTTGAGGCTTCTTCAGGAGTGACTTTCTGATGGAAGAACCTAGGGGGGGTCTAGAAAGTTTGGGCTTGACAGCTTTGGTGAACTCTTAGGCTGACTCAGTAAAAGATATCAGAGCCTCCATGAAGTCTTTTCAACAGAATCAGTGCCGTGATCAGAACTCCGCACTGCGATAAAATGGTGAAGCGATGGCCAGTGGGTAGCATTGGTTTCTGTGTGTAATTTTAGGGCATTGAACGGTTGGTGAAGGGCGGAGGTCGTTCGACTTACAGTGCCTTTGATGGGGAGCTTTCCCTCAGTGATATTCACATCGTGGAGTGTAAATCGTCCCTCTTCCGTCACCGCCCAGTAGAAAACATCAAAAAGATTTCGATTTGGAGGCGTAACAGGAAAGTAGTAATGGTAGAAAAAAGGTGGGAACTATTTGATATAAACAAAAAAAACCAAACATATATTCAACCAACGGCACATGTCAGTCATTGTCAAGTGTATAGATGAGTTAAAATAATAAAGAGGGTTAAGACATTTAGGGGTAGATTTTATAAAACTACACCCGCACGTACTTTTGTTCGCACACCAGGCGCAAACAAACATTCGCCGGATTTTATAAGATACGCACGTAGCCGCGCATATCTTATAAAATCCGGGGTCGACGCACACAAGGGGGTGCACATTTGTGCACCTTGCGCGCGCCGAGCCCTGCGCGCGCTTCCCGTTCCCTCTGAGGCCGTTCCGAAATTGGAGCGGCCTCGGAGGGAACTTTCCTTCGGCCTCTCCCCACCTTCCCCTACCTAACCCACCCCCTCAGCCCTATCTACACCCCCCTACCTTTATCGCGAAAGTTACGCCTGCCCCAGACAGGCGTAACTCACGTGCGCTGGCCAGCCGCTGTGCGATTCCCCGGCCCGGGAGCGATTTCGGAGGCCTCGGCCACGCCCCCAAAATGCCCCCGGGCCAGAACCACGCCCGCAGCCACGCCCCCAAAACACCCCCGAATGACACGCCCCCGACATGCCCCCCAGGAAAGCCCTGGGACTTACGTGCGTCTTGGGGCTTGCACGCCGCCGAGCCTATGCAAAATAGACTCGGTGCGTGCAGGGGGGGTTTTGAAAGGGTTACGCGCATAACTTATGCGCGTAACCCTTTTAAAATCTACCTCTTACTGAACCTGTTAGCCCTCTTGAATGCACAGAAATAAAGGTAACAAAATAATTATCTAGAAAAGCGATTCCCTTCTTTGTTGGACTGACTTGCAGAGTCATTCATCAAATTTCATTAGGGCCCTAACGCCCGCGATACCACCATAATGCGTGCGTTATTTTTTGTATCGCACGATGCATTTGCAAATTCCAAAAATGTAGTCAAAGGGGAGAAGTTTGGGTGAGGTTTATGAAAATGAGGGATGTTTAACATTGTGTGCGAAAGCTTAAATAACTACACCTTCTTTCCTGGTGTTAAGCTGTGTGATATGCCTGAAACTGGATGCTCATGAGTGAGAGAGCCTCTGGGGTGGTATACATATTAGTCATCTCTTTATACCACTGTAGGACAGTCATATAGTAATTGGAGGTGAGGTTTTGGTGGTGGTCTAGGGATTGGGGGGAAGTTATACATGCATAGTCAGACGTATGAACAGCACAGCACACATCAGTGAAGATTTGATGTGATTTGGAATGAGGAAGGATACACAAAAATGAGATTTGTACAATGTACTCTCGCCCTAGCTTGATAGCACCCAGATAGAGAATGCATTTCTCTCTCTCTCTCCTATGCCCCCTTTTTTATCACGGGCATTATTCATGCAAAATTTATAGCATTTTGATGAATCCAGGGTTAAAAAAGTATCTTGTTATATAATTTTTTTTTGTTTTATTTGTTAAACTTTCCTTCTGAACCTGAACTGGAAATAAAAGTGAACAATCTGAATCAGATTGAAAAGATGAGACCTAAGCAAAACTGCAAATACCATGCATTCCTCCGAGCCCTGCCCTGGTTCCAGTCCTGTTATCCCCATTCTTATCCTACCAGTTCCGATGGGGATATGGATTTAACATGGAGCAGGTCCCAGTTAAGGCCACCGCTGAATGATTTAGACCTTTTTCTTTCTCCACTATAAATTGTATTAATTGTCCTTTTGGCTCTCTTCGGCTGCCTAGAATGTACTGGTGAAGCCCTCGGAAGTTCCTGTGCTTTGGCCGCTCTCTGTGATTCTACTGGAGTATTTCAGAGGGCATGGAAAGATGCTTACCCTGTGTGGGTATTTTCTGGCTCACCATATGAAAAGCCAACTGATTTCCCTACTTTCTCATTCAGTTTAATTGATCATTTTATTTCTATCAAATTGTCCTTGAAGAAGAATCCTGGAGCTACAAGCGAAATCCTGTGACCACCACCAGGCCTGTTGTGTATGGTCACACAAACTATCTTTGACTTCCATTTTCAAGGATTTGGGATAGATTTTAGTATCAGATCCATCCAGTAAACTTCATCATGGACATTCACTACTTCTCACTAGTTTGAGGCAATGTGCTAATTTTTTTTTTCTCTCAGTTACACTAAATGTCTGCAATATTGCAAAACAGGCTCTTCAAAGCTGCCCTTCTTAATATTAATTATTAGTATTATTATTATTGGCATTTTCATAACGCTACCAGGTGTACACAGCGCTGCTAAGAGATAGATAAGAGACTGTCTCTACTCTTTGGAGCTTACAAGGCATACAGAGAAAGCTTTGAAATATAAATAGTGAGGCCATGACTGGAAAGAACTACACTAAGTGGGTTACAGCAAGGGGCAGTTTTAACTGAGTGAAGCTGCAAGGAATGAGTCTTTCTAGGAGTTTATGTATGAGGAGCTAGTGGGGTGGTTGGGATCTAAGCCTTCCCACAAAGTTTGGGAAACCCGACACCGTAAATTGGTATCTAAACTCATCAACATTTCAAGCTAATTTAATATGAGTCTGTAATTTTACGCAATCCTCTAGAAACAACATGATCATTGGGTGTCCCTTCTGAGTCAAATCTGGATTCGCCATGGCAACCATTTGCAACGTCTTGGTGCCTTAGGATGCTGAATGGGGTTAGGCAAGGCCACATTATGTGTGTGCAAAAACTGACAACAAAAATCTGTACTTACCGTAGCCAGGAAAGCTTTGTTGTTTTCCATTTTGTCACAGCGGGCTCTGCTTTTCCCACAGAAGTCCTCTGTGGCCACCTGCAGCTTGTTCAAGAAATTAAACAGCTGGAAGACTACATCTTGAGTGGCCAGCATGTGGAGGCAGGAGGCACATATATTGATGGGCTCTTCAGGGCAGTCTAATTGATTCAGGGGGGAGTGCACAGTGAGAACGGGTTGGTAGTTCACACAGATCTGTTCACCCATGGACCTGTTAGCCTTGCAGACATAGCAGACTGCTCTTAGCAGAGACTCAAGGACTCTTTTGTCCAGAGACCCAGGCATGGCCGTTTCCAGGAACTCCAGGAACCCAGGGGTACTCCTGGGTATCTTGTGCAAGGACAGAAGCCCATTGTAATTTGGAGTTACTTTTATATCCATCAGCAATACTTTGGACCAGGAGCAACACAGGATCACCTGCTTCCCAGCAATGCTCTTCATCAAAGAGCTCTTGAGTTCGGAGCCATTGAAGTCGAACAGAACTGTGACATTCCCTGTGGCACTCATAATGTTGTTGTGGTAACTTAAGTCACTCAGAGCTCCCGTCTCATGGAACTCAATGCACACGTCCTTTTTGTCATGCCTGGTGAAGTTTTGGGCTATGGGCTGGATCATTTTTTCATTGTTTTGGATAACGCCAACCACAGTCCAGTTCAAGGACTGCAAGAGAGTCAGCAGGGTTTCAACAGCACCTCCTTGATTTAGCTCGGTTGGGTAAGTATATATCTCCAGCTTCTCCTCGTCAATGAATACCTGCAAGACAGGGCCATGAAACATGAAGGAGGGCTGTCCCCAAGCTGCAGGAGTAAACGTTACCATGGAAGACCTTTGTGTGTCTCTTCTACAATGCCACTCGCAATTCTACTTGTTCGACTTATTGATTGAAATAATTTGTTTTCTTACACTTAATTACTGTGCAAAGAAAATAGAACATTGACGCATGTGCTCTTTCTGGCATCAATATAGTAGGATAATTGACAATTAGTTAATGATGGCAGCTCGGGAAGGAATGCATCCCGACCTTTACTTTGCCTTTGTAACTACTTTAATTATCGGCTCTGTGCAGTAAATGGGAATGCCAACAATGTTTCCACCAGTACCTGGAAGTCACCCAACAGGCACAGAGTGGCCACGTAAAATATGAAATTTGACAGTACTATATGGGAATAAGAATATTGCCTAGGGGGGTGGCAACACCTGTAAAATGGATAATTACCGATGGAAGGTGATTAGTATATAATTCACAAAGAGGAGAAAATCTCTGATTGCTAGGTGCTATAAAAGTGATGATCTGCTTCTTTTCTTCCATGTGCTTTTCCCAGATTTCTCTGAGGGCTTTAATGGTGCATTCTGGGGGATCTTCACAAAAGGTCATAATGTAATAGCCAAAGAGGCGACTGCCCGCTGGCTTCTCTCTCCTGTTCTTCTGCAGAGCATAGCGGATTACCTGGGCCCAGACAAACTCCTGTAAACTGAGAGCGAGAGATGCAGTCAGGAAAAGCTCTTAACACAGGGAACGGGATAGACAGACTTTGCCATCAGCACTACTGGCATCATGAAAAAGCTCCGCGAATCCCACACAGCGACCCTCTTGACTTTTTTTTTTTCAGTTTCTGAGGTGCAGGGCTGACAGTGGGGTCTAGAGATAGGAGCACAGAACCATAAAACCTGGCAACCAAATTTGTCGGCCAACTTTCCCCCTTCACTGTATGACCTTGAGTACATTCCTTACCCTTTCTGTACGGATACTTATATACTTAGAATACAAGCTATGTGACATGCAGAGATTGCAGTTGGGCTGTATGACTGTTCACACTGAGGTGTTCCAATAAAGCTGTTGTTGAACACTTCTTTGGACCTGTCATTTAAATAGTGCGTATCAGATGCGAGCAACACTACATAACAGACAGTCTCTGCTCTTTGGAGCTTATAATCTGAGCAAGACAGACTGATAGGACATAGAGACACCCCCCCCCCCCAAAAAAAAAACCAAACAAATGTAGTACCCTCCTACTTTGCTCTGTAGGTTGACACACAGAAGGAAGGTCGATCATCCTGCTTTACTGCTGCTGACCCACTTGACATGGCTGCCCTAACCATCTTAACGCTGCACCATGTTTCAGGGGACTTGATTTTATGAACAATTAAGAAATAGGAGAGTCTTTTGAAAGTGGCCTGCTGGGTTGTTCATTTCAAGAGAAAATCAGTTGGGGACAGAGAGAGAAACAGGAGAGGCTTGTATGGGACTCGCTGCAGAAGATTTGTGTCTGAGAATTTCCTGCTTGGTGGAGAAGCTGAAGAATAACAGAAATGTTAGCACAGGCTGTCTCTGCGCAGAAGAAATTCGCTGGTCACCGCGGGTAAATAAGAGGACAGACGGACAGCGTAACAGAGCTGAAGAAGGAAATCACTGAGACCCTGGGGCTGGCTGGAGGCTCTCTCGCCATACCTCTTGCCTGGTGAGTATTAACAAGCGTCAGTGTTTCAGGGCTCTGGGTGAATATCCAAGCTGCTATTTCTTTTACCGGGACATCTCTCATTACTTAAAAGATAGTTATTCATCTGCATCACCCACAAACCAAGGGCCTGGTTCACTAAGCTTTGTTTTCCATAGAAAAAGCCTTAGGGGTAGATTTTAAAAGAAGCATGTGCGGCCTACATGTGCGCACGCTCCCCGGCGTGCGCACATGTAGGCCCGATTTTATAACACGCGCACATGTTATAAAATCGGGGGTCGGCGCGCGCAAGGGGGTGAACAATTATGCATCTTGTGTGCGCCAAGCCGCACTGCCTTCCCCTGTTCCCTCTCAAGCCGCTCCGAAATTGGAGCGGCCTGGAAGGCCAGAGGCCGCTCTGTCGGAGGCCTCTGGCCCCTCCCCCGGACCGCCCCTTTAGTAAAGCCCCGGGACTTACACGCGTTCTGGGGATTTATGCTTGTCACCTGGTCTTTTTAAAATAGGCCTAGCGCACGTTAACCCTTTTAAAATCCGGCCCATGGTGCATTAAATCCCAAGTTAGTTATCAACTGTTTAAACTTCTGCCTTTGAATTCTTGACCTTATCACCGTGCACCAGGGGTGGAAAGAGTACTTGTTTGTTCATCCCAGTTGCATGGGTACTGAGCTTCATTTTTCTCTGCCCCTCTGAAAATCAAAGACGCCTCCCGTGGCTGCAGCTCCAGCGGGGTCAAGGAGCTTCGAGAGCTGCAGGACAGCTCTGGGGAGGGAGAGAGGGATTAGTGCTTATGCGTGATTAATACTGGGCCCAGTAAATGATGGTGATGTACCCTCCAGAGATAAAACGAGCTCACCACTACCAGGCCTTGGTACCAGTAATATATAAAAACAACATTAATGGATGAACATGAATGGTATTAGCATTTGTGACTGCTAGAACCTACTGAATGTTTTTTTATGCACTGTTTGTGTTTGATGCAGCCCTGCTACGTGTAATAATAAAGACTGGTTTACAGGGACAGGTCCCCTCAGAAGGGTATTTGCAGAGGGGGAATCCAGTTCTATCAAGCCACACCTCTGGACGGGGCAACGCAAGTTAGAGACTGAGTTTGAACAATGAAGCCACGATTGGGCAGGACTCGAGCAGGAGGGATTAATTGAGGAAGGGACAACTGTGAGTGAGGGAAGTTGTAAGGAATGAGCCATTGAGGGACTCCAGAAAGAGTTCACTTTAGAACTGGGATCGCTTAATCTAAGCGGGTTAAAGCTTCAAGAAACCAGGGCTCTGTCCCAGAAACAAATTCATCTTTCTAGGCTTTAAGAAACTGGGCACCGGTTTTAAGATTAATTGCTTTTAAATTCCCGATGCAGTAAACCAATGAAATGCAAATATATCAGGAGTTTAAAAAACCCCCCAAAAACCCCCCCACCTTTAAAGTTAGGCACAGATCCAACGCACATTTTAACTCTGGAAGGTAGGGGGTGCATCTCTGACAGGCCATAAGCGACTGCAGCTGCTATCTGGCATGGGTGGCCCGCCACTTACTTCACTACTTATCCACGGACAGTTTTAAACTTTTTTTTTTAAACATTTTTCTTTTTTAAGTGCCAGTGCAGTATCTCTAGAAGCTTAACTCCAGTGCTGTAAAAAGGTGCACTGCCCTGGAGTACTGCTTAATGCCCTCGTTTGCCTGGGATTTCCATGCGAGGGTGCTAAGCAGCAGCAGCGTCGTTTAAGAATGCGCATTTTCTGCCCACAAAACTCCTCGCTGCATTGGGAGTCCGTTTTGCGCATAGAAAATGCGTGCTGAAGTGCGGGCAGAAGGGTGCATTCAGCCAAAGGTGCATTCAGCCTGCATGAAGGTATAGCGGAGAATGGGCAATGGGTGTGGGTGCTGCCTTTCACAGCTCTGCATTTCGCCGAGCACCATCTAAATATTCCCAGAGCAATATTGGATGGTAAGATTCTGCTTTCCAGGAGAAGAGCTCGGAGTTCTTCCTTCTGCTTTACCCTTAGCCCCTTTTCCAAGGATCAGGGTCATACAATCTCAGAGGCTTTCAGGGTAGCCAGCAGCCTTTCCATACCGGGGAGTGCCCCATTCAGTGGAAAGGACCAGGCATTATAACCTCTCACTGACAACACTATCTAAAACAGGATTCTTAAACTAAAGAAATGGCAGAAGATACTAATGAATCAAGAAGAAGGAGGAAGAGCAGCTCTGAAAGAAAAGCTAATCAGGAAAAATGAAATCTTTCCACGAGCTTCTTTAACCTATGAAACCTTTTGCATGCAAGACTAAACAGCAGAGACCAGGGAACAGAAAATGGCAAAAGCTTTGCGAATGGATCAGTGCAGTACAGTCTAGGAGCCGTCTTAATGCTGGCGAAGATCAGAGACTTTGCAGGCAGCGATAGCTTGTATTGGATCAAACAGAAAGACAATGCAAAAGACATTGCATTACACGAGCTTTCAAAACCATGCAGGTCTTGCATCCAGATGTGAATGCAAGGGTGAGGGAAGGAAGCATTTCTAGCCAGAGAAAGTTGTGGAGTGAGGATTGTTACTGGAGAGGTCATCAGGACGTGGCAAATGAATCAAAGTAATAAGATGGAAGTTTGGATTTAGCTTACCTGAAATACCTGTGTTTAGGCACGCAGATTTCGAAAATGGCCAACACATAGACGTCTCCCTCTTGCTCCCAGATTCCTTCACAGTCTTCCAGTTTTGCCTGCGTTGAAATCAGGCTGAGAAGCATGCAAAGGAGAGGCCCCCCATTTGGATTCATCGTACAGGTCTTCTCACCAGTGGAATTCGTGAGCTCTCCCTGAGCACAGGTCGCACGGGGACAGCTACGCTCCACAGAACTCACAACTGCAAAGGCGTTCTCTCCAGTCACTTTCTCAGGCCAAGAAGAACATAAGCTGGACTTCCTCAGAAAGCAATTTATGGATAGGCAGAGGGCAAGGGAGTGCTGCAGAACGTACTCTGTCTCTGTTGCCATGTTAGCAATACCCACCCATTTGCAAAATGCCCAAATTAGCAAGCAAGTCAAATTATGTGTCCAAGGATAGGAGGTGACAACAGCTCTTATTGAGAAACTCATCAAAGTGCTAAAGCAGGGTCAGAGAGTGAGATCTGGGACGGAACGGACTCCTTCTCTGTGGATACTAGGATTGGAGGTTCTGACACATTGTCCAATATGAATATCTCTTAAAAGGTCTGTAAAATGTATTATCGGGTCCTAATAAAGATATTGAAAAAAAAAAAAAGGTCTGTAAACTCAGAAGCTGAAATTCCATTAATAGTAAGCGTAAAACCTAATAAATAATTTTATCAGAGTGTGCATCTTTCAATACGGTATTATTTGCCTATTATAATGGTAGATCTGTGTGTATATAGGGTGCTCCCCTAAATTTCCTAGAACGTTGTCCATAAATACCCCATGTTGCTTGGGTTTCTTGCTTCCAGAATCTTGCTCTCCTTGTGAGTTTGCTTTGAATTGTAGGTTCTCAAGAGCCACAAACAGGTCTGGGTTTCATCAGGGGCGTAGTGTCCATAGTGTTACGTGTGCCGGCCGCGGCAGACCCGCAGCCCGGCCCCCTCACCTCTCTCTGGCGAATCCAGTGCCTGGTTCCTCATCCCTGGTGGTGGTGAGCTGCCAGCTCCATCCTTGGGCCACCCCCAGTGCCTCAGCTTCAGCTACAGATTCCTGTGCTCCATGTCGGGCCTCTCCACGTGGCCCGCGGAGAGACGCCGCCGTCCAGTGCCGTGCCCCTCTCTAGGCGCGCGCATCACTGACTCTTATGAAGGGCCCATGGCGGGAAATGGCCGCGGCCCCGGATGATGCCAGAGCTCCAGTACTTAAGGCTGGGCTCAGCTTTCAGTGATTGCCTTTGCAATAGGTCTCCATGCTGGTCGTGTACTCATTGCCTCCTGGTGATTCTCCTGTGTTCCTGGTTCCTGTTCTCCTTCAGTCCTGCGTTTCTGATTCCTAACCTTTCATTAGATTGCTTTCTCGGACACGACCTCTATATCGCCTGACTACGCCATTGACTCTCTCCAAGCCCGGACCTCTGCATTGCCCGACTACGCCATTGACTCTCTCCAAGCCCGGACCTCTGCATTGCCCGACTATAAGAGGAGTGGTCCGTGCACCATCAAGCTGAGACACCATTGCCAGGTCCCAGGCAGCTTGCCTTTCTATCCCGGCAATCCTCTGCCAGCTGCTTTCTTCTATCGTACTCTGCCCTGAAGTATGATCGTTCCCCCACCACATCTCACCAATCAGCCTCCTGCATTTTCCTTTCGCTGGCTATCAAGCTACAGAAGAAGCGAGAGAGGAGACGGCATGCGCAGGCTGCAAGAAATGGCATTCCTGGTGTGTTGCTCATCTTCCTGCCACTGCTTGCCTGCCTCCCTCTCATCTAACTGGGACCCCCACTCCTCTCTGGAGGCTGAAGCTGCCACCTCAGCTTTCCCTTTATCTGGATGGCGACGCTTGACTGCACTGACATCCCTATCCCAGTCTGAGTCCCACTGCCGCAGCTCTGCCTCGCACCGCTGCTGCCTCTGCCTCCCTCCCTGAGGACTCAAGCCAGGGTCCACCACAGGCTCTCAAGGTTTCCTCTTTTTGTTTTTTTACTACTGACAGCTGTACCCAGACCTGAACCAGGTAAAGAATATTTTAAAAATAAAGCCACCTTGGCAAGAGAAGATGCTAAAGATGTAGTGTACTACAGTTATCCCCTCTCTGCCTCTGGACCAGCTTCCTGCTCCTTTTCCTGCCCAGCATCCCCCTGCTCCCCTCAGGCCTGGGGGGCTGGGATGTGTGTGTGTGGGGAGAGGGCAGGGGAGGGGGCATGGCTGGCCATGCATATGTGTGTGTGTGTGGGGAGAGGGCAGGGGAGGGGGCATGGTTGGCCATGCATATGTGTGTGTGTGTGGGGGGGGGGGGCGGGGGTATCAGGTCCTCCTTGGGTAGCATGACCAGCCCTGTCGGTCAAGCTGGTGGCTACCCAGGGCCACTCCAGCAGTGGGATACAGCACTGGCACTCAGCCCCCTGATAAGGCGCATTGGTACCCCCCAGGCCTGGCATCCTAGTCCTAGTTCTAGTTCCCCTCTCCCTCCCACCCAGCGTCCTGTCTGACTGACCTCATCTCTCCTCTACGCCTCCCTGCTAGCAAGCCTGAGAGAAGGTCAAAACTGTTTCCCATTCACATGGCAGCAGCAAATTTTGTGGTGCACCACCAACTTCAACAACCACCCTCTGCCCCTGGTCTTCAGGCTGCCTATAATGAATATGCATACGGTATGTTTGCATTCAGTGGAGGCAGTGCATGCAAATCTCTGCCGTGCATATTCATTGTGGGTATCCGGAGAGTCAGCCCTGTTAAGGGCTCAAGGACCGGTAAAACCACTTTTTGAAAATCAAAGCCTTCTGCTGAGGATCTTCTCCCCTTTTCCAGGCAGATGATTCTGGTTTACCAGCCACACATAGAAGCACCTGGGTTGGACTCCCTCCCCGTCATTCAAATCCAGCCTAAAAACCCATCTTTTCGAGGCTGCTTTTAAATGTTAACCCCTGGCTCTTCAGACCATATCCTTGTTGATTTTAATTATTTTCCATAATAAATACAATTCCCTCAGTCTCTAATTTGTCCTCTTTGCCTATCTTTAATAAACTGTAAGCTCTCTTATGCATATTTAAACAATGCTGCATACGTCTCTTGGCGTCCGGCGTTGTAGAAACAGCACACTCAGTAAGTGAAATATGCAAAGATATTTTTCTCTATTAATGAAGCTTTTGGGGTGAATTTTAAGTGTTGACCATGAGTATCTGGGCTATGCATCAGCAACTCGTATTTAAAAGCTGCAAATTACATGCAAATTACATGCATATATATGCGTGCACAAGCTTAAAAAAGGAGCTTACCTGGGGTGTGTCAGAGGAGTTCTGGGGCGGAGCCAAAAGTTGTGTAAATCCTTATTTTAAATCCGGCGGCCACAGTGCACAGCGGGCCGTTAGCCGCACATGTTTACTTCTGCTCTTGATGAGGAGTAAGTCTGCATACATCTCTATTTAGGTCTACACTGACAGGGTGAGGGGTCTTTGTCAACTGGAGGGAGTGCAGGCTGAAGAACCAGAGGAGTCCTGATGACCTTGAGACGGACTGGGCAAACTGGTGGACTAATTGGTAAAATTGTGAATGTCCTTCACGCCTGCCTGTTTTAAAATCTACTTACCTGCGTGCGTTACAGCCGACAAAGTCCTAAGGAAGATACGCAAAACACCTTTGCTCGAGTATTAAGCACTTAAAATTAGGAGCATACATATGAGTGGTAGGTGTATTTTAAATCATTTGTGTGTAATTGTGTGCATGATTAAAATGCAAGTGTGTCAGCGCCCGCATGCTCGTTTTAAAGTTACCGTCCCTATGTTTACATTGCATTGCACTTTAATAAAGTGTCCAGAGAACAAGACAAAACCACAAAGCACACACTTTATTATTGCACGCAGCTGAAGGGTACACACTTAGGGATCACACTTATTAGCCAATGCAGTGCTAGATGGGGAGAATGCAGCAAAGCTTGACAGAGGTCTAGTATTTATTAACCTAGAATTGCAAAGGCACAGTTTCCATGGAGTTCTCTCACTCTCCCTACCCCAAATTCATCAGTGTGGCCATGATCTTAACAGACATTTGGTTTTACCCCTAATCATTTTCTTTCACTGGGTGACCAGAGAACTGGATCAGGGGAGAGTGCTAGGGGGAGAGCCAGGCCCTTTGACATGGTTTTGCAGAGGTGACTTAGAAATAACCTGAGCGCCCTTGGAATGGGTTGAGTGGGAGGCGATAATGTGTAGTTCATGCCAGGGAGGGGAGGGGGGAGTTACTAGTGGTGTGCTGCAGAGATTGGACCTTGGTTAGGTTCTGATCAGCAGTTTCACGGGAAAGGTTTGCCTTTTTTGTGGATAATACCAAAATCTGCAACAGGATACACACCTTGGAAGGTGTGGAAAACAAGAGGAGGGATTCAGCTTAGCTTGATTTTATTCTTATAAGCAGACTACACATATTTTCGATAAATAGTGACACTTAAGGAATGGTCTAGAGTCTGGCAGTTAAGATTCAAACTCAAAGGAACACATTACACCAGTTTTGAAAGAGTTACACTGGCTCCCCATTCAATCTCGCATACAGTACAAGACACTAACACTTATCCATAAAGCCCTCCACAGTCCTGAAATGAAATGGTTTAATAACTCGCTACAATTTCAAACATCTATTAAACCTACCAGAAATCCTTACCTCGCAACATTACAGACCCCCTCGCCCAAACTATATAACCATGCCTCTACCAAAGCACGAGCGTTTTCATTTGCAGGCCCCCTGCTATGGAATACCATGCCCTCCGAACTACGCCTTGAACTGTCCCCCAAAACATTCAAGCAAAAGCTCAAGACATGGCTATTCACGCGTGCTTATACCTGTTATACATTTTTCTATTTACTCCTCTATAAGCCTTGCCTCTAACTACCCAATACTTCCTTTTATGCATCATTTCTGATTTCCCTTTATATCTGCTTACTACTTTCAATACCCTTCTTTACAGCTGCTCCTAGTTGCAATCTAAGTGCTTCTCTCCCTCCTACCACCTCTAATTTAGAATCCTATATCTTCTTTCACCTCCCTAACCTTATACCTAAATTTCCTAGAATCCCTATTCTCTACAGCTCTATTTAACTCAGTTCAGTTAAGTTGTACCTAAATGATTGTTTTGATTTAATTACTCCTACTAGTTTATGTTCAATTGCCTATATCTTAACCATTGTTAAATGTATAACGCTCCTAAATGATTGTTTTGACCTAATTACTCATACTTGTTTTATGTTCTGTTTTATATATATTTTAACCCTTGTTAAATGTATAACGCTCTAGCGTAAGTTCCTGTTCTCTGTACACCGACGTGATATCTCTGATGAGCGGCGGTATATAAAAAACTATAAATAAATAAATAGATAAAAGCAGAGTCATGCATTTTGGTTGCAAAATTCCAAAGGACGCAGTACAGTGTAGGGGGTGAGGTTCTGTGCGCAAAACAAGAGCGGGATCTGGGGGTGATCATATCTGATGATCTTAAGGTGGACAAACATGTAGATAAGGTGATGCTTTGCTGCATAGGGAGAGGAATGGTCAGCAGATAAAGGGAGGTGATATTGCCCCTGTATAGGACCCTGGTGAGACCTCACTTGGAACAGTTCTGGGGACCGCACCTTCAAAAGGAATACAGTATGTCTACAGGTTGGCTACTAAAATGATCAACAGTCAGTGGCGTGTGGTCAGGGCCTTCAAGGGATTCAGTGAATCCCCTACCCATCGGCATCGCTTCAGGGTGCCACCCCAAATTTATACTTCGGCTCGGACAGGGATAAACCAAAACCCTGCTCAATCCGATCAACTGTATCACATCAACCTACACCTCCCCCCATGGGCAGCAGGAGTCACATTTATCCAAACATCACCTCCTGCTGCTGAAGGGCCAGTCTCTCAGCTCTTACCATGAGACCAGCCCCGTGGCAGCAGGAGATGACGTTTGAATAAATGAGACTCCTGCCGTTGCCCACCCCATGACTCAGCAGGTTGCCGCAGAGCCTGTCCCATGACAGCTGAAGAGAGAGATCCAACACCATGGCCGCCAGCAGACCTCATCCTGCTGGCAGCTAAAGAGAGAAGGAGGACACGATGGCTGCCAACGGATCCCATCCCACTGGCAACTGAAGAAGAGGCCCAGGCCCTATGTGTGGCTGGGTGACTGCTTCTGTAAGTGTATGTGTGGATGACTGCCTGTGTGTATTTATTTGCTTGTTTTTTATATACCGACATTCAACGAAAGTCATCACATCGGTTTACATATAACAAAATTAGAAAGGTTACATTGTAGTAGAAAGTAGAAGAGGAGATAAAAATTAATATAATGAAGGAGTAATAAATTTAAAAAGACAGAGGAGATATAAAAAAGTAAGAAATAAATAGGTTAAAATTGGAAGAACATTTTTCTTATCATGCTATAAATGCTTTTTGAAAAAGCCATGTTTTTAAATTTTTTTTTTTAAAGTTTGTGAAGATGACTCAAGTCTTAGTTCAGTGGGAAGGGTATTCCATAATAGTGGGCCGGCTATTGAGAAAGCACGTTGTCTTGTTGAGATGAGGCGGGATAGTTTTGGAGAGGGAGCTTCAAGGAGGCCAGTGTTTGTGGAGTGTAAATTTCTTTTTGGCACTTGAAAGAGAAGTGTTGTATCCATCCAGATCATCTTGTTATTATACAAAGCTTTATGGATAAGAGATAAAGCCTTGTATTGAATTCTATAAAATATTGGCAACCAGTGTATGTGAGGAGGATGTCAGTGAGTAGCTGAGTGTGGCTGGGTGAGAGCCAGTGGAGGTTGGGGTGTATGTGTGACTGGCTGTCTGTGTGTAGATGACTACCTACGTGGGAGGGTGAAAACCTGGGTGTGTGTTTGTAGGTAGATGAAAACTGTGTATGTGTGGGTTGTTTGTGTGAGAGAGGCTGTGTGTGTGTGTAGGGGTGGGAAGGTGACTGCTTTTGTGTGGGTGGGGGTTGATAGCCTGGGTGGGTGAGAGGCTGTGTGTGTATATTTGGGTGAGAGCCAGTGTGTATGTATGACTGTGTGGTTATGGGTGCATGATTGCCTGTGTGTGTGTGTGTGTGTGTGTGTGTGTGTGTGTGTGTGTGTGTGACTACCTGGATGGATGTGTGACAACCTGGGTGCATGCTTGTGGGTGGGAAGTTGAGAGCCTGTGTGTGTGTGTGTATATGTGACTGCCAGTGTGTGGGTGTGTGTGTGTTTGTGAGTGAGAACCAGTCTGGGAGAGTGAGAACCAATGTGTGTGTATGTGCATGAGAGGATAAAGTTTGTACAGCTCTTCATCTCCCAATCTACAACAATCTGAGTGGCTGGAAATCGAAACATCCCAGGTATGAAGAGAGGGAGATTTTTAAAATCCTTAGTTTCATTATTGGATGTTATATGATATGTTTGCTGTTTTAAAATATTATATTGGTATTTTGGGTAACTTTATAAACATTTTTATGAGATTTTAATTATTGGATGTTCTATTCATCACTTTTTAAATATTTATTCTTTTATTAATATGGTTTTACTTTTAGGATCAATGTTTTATATTTCTTTATTTTGTTCTTTGTTGGTCTCTTATTTTGCTTTTGGTAAGGGTCTGTCTGTGTTCTGTATGTGTGATCCAGGTGAGGGATTCTGCTAAGTTATAGTTTCTAGGGGTCTTGTTCTTTTTTCAATAGGAGGTGTATTGATCTTCTAGGGCCTGATGTAATATTTGCAGTGCTGCTCTTTCCTGGGTAGGGTTTTTCTGACTGAGTCCTGGGAGTTAATATTGTGTTGAAATGGAAGATTTGTTTCTTGGGGTAAACTGTATTATTGGCAGGCTGTGATAGCTCTTATTGGAGCTATGTAAGTATTATCCAGAAATACTGGATGTGAGTTCCTGAGACAATATAGGACCTGGCTTTAGATGTGAACATCTCTGATCTGACATCTGAAGAGGGGACTTGGGTAGTTTTAAAAGCTTTTGTACAATATTTTTAGGTACATGTATTTTTTATTTTACAGGTATTGTAGGCAGCCTGGCTTGTTTTGTTTTCTAAATAGGAGGTATACTGGTGTTTTAGAGCCTCGTGTAATATTTGCAGTGTTGCCTTTGTTTAGGTAAGGTTGTAGTCGAGATTGGCACTCAGTGCTGTTTTTGGTATGGGAGGTTTATTGTATTGCAATTATTGATTCATGGCTTTCTGAGGGCCAAGCCCACGCCCATTACCTAATGCCATATGGGTTCCATGTGTCTTTTGAATCTAGGGGAGAGGGGGGTGAGGGAGTGAGACTGCTGTAGACCGGGGGTGGGAGTTAGATGGGCAGCGCATGTGGGAGGGGAAAGAGGACTGAGGGAGCGAGACTGAATCCCCTGCACTCCATTGTCAACAGTCTTTATCATAAAGCACACGGGGATAGAGTTACAGATCTAAACATGTGCACCCTGGAGGAAAGGGAAGATATGACAGACATTTAAATACCTCCAGTGATTAATGCACAGGAGGTGGGAGCCTCTTTCACCAGAATGGAGACTCTAGAATAAGGGTCATGGGGTGAGGGGGAAAGCAGACTCCAGAATAATCTAAGGAAGTATTTATTTATAGAGAAGGTGGTGGGCACATGGAACGGCCTCCCAGTGAAGTGGCATAGACAGGGACAGTGTCAAGAGTTCAAGAAAACATGGGACAAGCACAGAGGATCTCTGAGGGATAAGAAGGGACTCTAAAGCTGAGCAAGGGATGCAGACGGGCAGACTGGTCTTTACCTGTGTTTCTATACCTTAGAATCAAAGTGTCCAGTGTGACTAACACCACAGATTTACCTCATGACAAACGTGTCGTCTTTTTTTTTTTGTGATGGCAGGTTGTTTTCCTGCTGGGTTTATAGTTATGGTTAAAGCAGGATGTTATCCCATCTCCTACATTATCCATGACCAAAAATGGGTTGATCTTAGTCACAACACCACAGATTACAAATACCATTATATTCTACTATACTAAATCTATCAGATTCATCTTAAACTAGACCAGACACACCCTTGGCTGACAGGCACAGGTCTCCGTGGTTTCCACAGCCCCAACCTCCTGGCTCAGCAACATTGTCGAGGTGGCACCCTTCTTAGGAGACTGTCACCATTTTAACTGTGCTATTCAGCTTCGCATGCTTCAATTGTATTTCCTCTTAAATCCCAGAACTCAGAGGTATGCAAATGGATTAATTCCTTTTCTAAAGATAAATATCAGCAGTTTCACCAAAGCCTTCCTGATCTTGATGCCAGTTCTCACTCACGGTGAATGAATTCCTGGTGTGTAGAGCAGTTTGTCACTTTTCTCTTTCTGCATGTCCAATATCACAGGTACCTCTCCCTGCAGTGCGGATCAATGAGAAGTCCAGGTAAGTCAGCATCTGATACTTGGACCATACTCAGACCCTGAACTTGATGTGATGAGAAGCCTTTTACATCCAGCTGTCTGGTATGTTAATTATTAACCTGCATCAAAGAGAGAGCTGTAGCAGAAAGCTGCAAAGCCACTGAAAACAAAGATATAGAAGTGGGAAATCAAATGCATGCACAGAGAAAGATACTCCCCAAAGAAATCCCATACAGCAATTGATGCCAAATAACAGCATGCAGGACATTAAACATGGCAGATTGTGAAGACTGCTTTACTGTTTCTTTAATTTTAGAATACCTCAGCATCATTAATTATGTGGAAACTGTTGAGTATCTCAGCCATATATTAAAGCCCACTCTACTGAAGGTGCAATGCGTGGTGGGGCCACTCGGTGGCGCTGTTGTGTTTCAGAGGGTTGAAGTATTGTGTGTTATTTTTTGTAACATGATAAAAGCCCTGTATATAAGATAAAAAGCCCCGTGTGCTAGATAAAAGGCCCCGCATGCATCATTAAAAGCCCTGCGTGCTAGATAAAAAGCCCTGCATGCTAGTTGTGAAGCCCTGCATGCTTATTTATACTAAATAAGGTCATGTTTCCGATTCCTATTACATCCTATTCTTGAGGATGTGTTAGAAAACTCAAGCTGTAACAGAACTTTCAATGGTGGCAATGCTGGATTCCTGCGGGAGGTCGAGGTTAGCGTTCTCAGCTATTTTTTGGCAGTGTTCGTAAGTGGATTTCTTTATCCACTCCGTAGTATTACAATTGGATCTGAACAGGATGATGTAGCATCGCCGGGCGAACAGAAACAGCAGGCAACTGAAGGAAGACAGCAGTATGGATATCATAGGTACACGCTCTGCAAATTTCTCTTTCCTTGACCTCAGCACAGGCATCACAGACAGCCAAACAGCATAAAAGGTCATCATGGCCAAAGATATGCCTTGGGAGTCCGTGAACAGGTTAGGCAGAGAGTGGCCTTTGACAGCAGCCAGCAAGCAGATGAAAACCAAGAAGCAGAGGTAGCCAAGGAGGAAGGAAAAGCCAGTGCTCAATTCATTGTGGCACTGGAGGATCAGGTAGGTCTGATTGGTGGGATAGGAACGCTGGACTCTGGGGGGATCGAGGAAGAGCCAGAAGCAGCAGATGGCGCACTGCAGCGCGGGGCCAGCACCCAGAATAATTCGGCATAGCACGGTCTGCAGCTTGGTGGGCTTCCCGAGCGGACTTGCGAAGGCGCACAAGACCCAGGCAGATTTAGCAAGAATGCTGGCCAGACAGAGAGCAAAGCTTACACCAAACACCGGCATCCGGAGTTTACACTTCCAGGTCCTGGGCTCCCCAATGAAGAGGAAAAGGCTGGCAAAGGAGCAAAGCAAGGAGGCCATGTTACAGTAAAAAACGGGACCCCCTGCAAGTTTGACAATTGGAGTGTCCTTGTGTTTGACGTAAAGGGCGAGGACAGAAATAGTGAGGGCCATGCCGGACAGTGCTAGGACCATCAGAAGCATGCTGACGGGGTCCGACCAGGACAGGTACACGGTGCTCTTCCTCCAGCATGACTGCTGCCCTTGGTGGGACCACTCATCCTGCGGACAGGACCAGCACTTCCCAAACGCTGCAAAATGAAACAAAACGAAAAGGAAGTGAAAACCCTGCTTGGGCAGGCATTTTCTAGCACTTTTCAACTTTGAGCCTATTGAGAATGACTTTATCAGATCATTTTCAGTAGGGAGAGGCGCCAATCGGTGAAATTCCTATAGAAGTCATCGGGCCTCCGGGCAGACGGAAGGACAGATTGATGCAGCCCCCAGGCTGTTTATTGTTTTGGTTTTTTTTAACAAGAGTTGAAAAGCACTAAATAAAGCACAGATTCTATAAACACAAAAACACAAGATTTCCTGCTCAGGCATACATTATTTAGTGATGCGTGACATCACCATATCCTATAAGGTTTCATGTGCTCACAATATAACCTACATTTTTCTTCAAAATATCTCATACTGCATCCTTGCAAGCCAGATACTTCCATAACCCGAGTACATATTTCTTTTTTTTTTTTTTTTATGTCATCTGCTTTTCATATGATTCACTGCAAACACATTGTTGAAGTGAGCCACAGTCCTATGCATTTCTGAGTGACCATATCACCTTTCACAGGTTCTTTTGTCCTTCCTTAGCTCTGCTGCGCCATGATAAAGCTGTCAATGTTATAATGCCAGTGACTTGGAAGTCAGGGATAGAGAGCACAGGACAAATTGTACTTTTGCATAGCAAATGAAGACCATGCACTGTCTCACTATTTTGAATTTTTCCCTGGTTAGGACCTACAAAATACACAGGCGAATTCCGCACCAAAACAAGCCCAGAATCCACCTTTTCAACAATGTCCACTTTTAGATGCATAGATCTTTTATAAGTAATGGCCACTGGGTATGTTCACATCACTCTGGTCCCTATTTCTCCATCATGCAGAAACACAAGTAAATGCATCACTTCTTATTGCCTTTATAGAAAGGACACCAAGGCCAGCCCAGTTGCGTCCTTCCTTGCTAGATCCATGCAAAGGAACTCGCTCCCATTGCATGGAGGAGCACAGCACAGCATACCTGAGCCATTGCTGTAGGTCCCGGGATCACACGCTTTGCACTCATAGCAGCAGTGCTGGGGGAAATGAGGATGGAGCTTGCTCCTTTCTCCAGGGCTGCAGCTCCGAGGGCAGTAGGAAGTCAGCATCTATAATAGGAATATGTAATTATTTATCACTCCAAGGCCCATGGTGCCAAATGCAAGAGGATTTTCATAGATTATTATAAATGTACCAGGAAGAATCCAAGTAGTCAAATGACTGGATTAACCAAATGCTCCCCCTCTTGGAATGCCCAGTTGGATTATTCTGCTATGGGCTGACAGGACTTCTGCATACAGCACCTTCACTTTTGTTTAATGGGCAAAAGCATCTCTTATTTTAAAACATATGTGAATGGATGTATGCTTCGTGGGAAGTGCCCCTTATTGTATGAGTGTTGCTTTGCCCAAGTTTGGGTTGACAGAGCCACTTGGGCTTGTTGGTCTCATAATCCTCTTGCCCAAATTTGCATAACTTGAAAGACATGCAAAATACAGAAGAGAAAGACCAGAATAGACGCCTCACCAAAAATCTTTTTCAAGGGAAGAAGTACTTCAGTTAATATATTTTCTTTGCATAAATCCTCTCAGCTCTAGAAATCTTTCTCTTTTTACGAATTATCAATTTCTCATAGATAGCCACATCTGGGAGGTTTGTTGATTCTGGAAGAAACAGTTTTAACCCTTGAAAAAGTCTTCCTCTGCATTCAGGCAGGCCAATCCCCCACCAGTGGGTTATACAACTCTACCAACAGATGGAGACAGAGTAAGAAGTTGATGTCATGGATATATACTCCTGCCCCATCAGCCCGCCAGTATTCTCTATATCCAGCAGATGGTGGAAGATGTAGTAGGCCAGATTGACAAACTAAAGAGCAGCAAATCACCTGGACTGGATGTTAAAAACCCAGGGTTCTGAAGGAACTAAAAAATGAAATTTCAGATCTATTAATTAAAATTTGTAACTATCCTTAAAATCATCCATTGTACCTGAAGACTGGAAGGAGGGCAATGTAACCTCAATATTTAAAAAGGGCTCCAGGGGCGATCCGGGAAACTATAGATCAGTGAGCCTGACTTCAGTGCTGGGAAAAATCGTGGAAACTATTCTCAAGATCAAAATCACAGAACATATAGAATGACATTGTTTAATGGAATATAGCCAGCATGGATTTACCCAAGGGAAGTCTTGCCTCACAAGTCTGCTATATTTTTTTGAAGGGGTTAATAAACATGTGGATAAAGGTGAACTGGTATATGTAGTGTATTTGGATTTTCAGAAGGCATTTGACAAAGACCCTCATGAGAGGCTTTTAAGAAAATAAAAAAGTCGTGGGATAGGAGGCGATGTCCTTTCATGGATTACAAACTGGCTAAAAGATAGGAAACAGAGAGTAGGATTAAATGGGCAATTTTGTCAGTGGAAAAGGGTAAACAGTGGAGTGCCTCAGGGATCTGTACTTGGACCTGTGCTTTTCAATATATTTATAAATGATCTGGCAAGGAATAAGACGAGTGAGGTCATCAAATTTGCAGATGAAATAAAATTATTCAGAGTAGTTAAATCACAAGCAGAAGGTGATACATTACAGGAGGACCTTGCGAGATTGGAAAATTGGGCATCCAAATGGCAGATGAAATTTAATGTGGATAAGTGCAAGATGATGCATATAGGGAAAAATAACCCATGCTATAATTACACAATGTTAGGTTTCATATTAGATGCTACAACCCAAGAAAGAGATCTAGACATTGAAATAGTCTGTTCAGTGTGTTGCGGCGGTCAAAAAAGCAAACAGAATGTTGGGAATTATTAGAAAGGGAATGGTGAATAAAACGGAAAATGTCATAATGCCTCTGTATCGCTCCATGGTGAGACCGCACCTTGAATACTGTGTACGATTCTGGTCGCCGCATCTCAAAAAAGATATAATTGCGATGGAGAAGGTACAGAGAAGGGTTACTAAAATGATAAGGGGAATGGAACTGCTCCCCTATGAGGAAAGACTAAAGAGGTTAGGACTTTTCAGCTTGGAGAAGAGACGACTGAGGGGGGATATGATAGAGGTCTTTAAAATCATGAGAGGTCTAGAACGGGTAGATGTGAATTGGTTATTTACTCTTTTGGATAATAGAAAGACTAGGGCGCACTCCATAAATTTAGCATGTGGCACATTTAAAACTAATCTGAGAAAGTTCTTTTTTACTCAACGCACAATTAAACTCTGGAATTTGTTGTCAGGGGTTGTGGTTAGTGCAGTTAGTATAGCTGAGTTTAAAAAAGGATTGAATAAGTTCTTGGAGGAGAAGTCGATTTCCTGCTATTAATTAAGTTGACTTAGAAAATATCCACTGCTATTACTAGCAATGGTTACATGGAATAGACTTAGTTTTTGGGTACTTGCCAGGTTCTTATGGCCTGGATTGGCCTCTGTTGTAAACAGGATGCTGGGCTCAATGGACCCTTGGTCTGACCCAGAAAGGCATGTTCTTATTCTTCTTCTTATGACCACGGTCCAGTCTGGGGGAATTTCCAGTCAACCGTAATGGTTTCAGAGACTCTCCTTGCTTTGTTTTACACATTGACATTCTCGGGACACATAAGTCTTTGCAGACTGTGTTAGAACATGATAGAAGGTTCTGGACGCACTTGTAATTGACAACTTGCTTATCTGCTTGCTTACTTGTCTACTTATTTGGTTTCTTACTTCCTTACGTGATCGATATACCTACCTCTATCCCCTTTATTGAGAACTGCTGACAGCAGGGTGGGAGGGTGGGGAAGGGGGAAGGGACAAGGGGGGGAGAAAAAGTTAAAAGTTACCTGTTTTTTTCTGTTTCTGTTCCTTCACTTATAGGACTGAAGCTCTTACCTTACTTCAACTGTTGTGGATGTGTTCCAATGCTTACACAGAAACCAAACACTGTATATTCTAAATGCTTTGACGGATCTTACATATCCTTTGGAAATAGCTAATTTGTCTTTACATGGACCATGTTACACTGTATATTGTTTCTCTTGAAAATTCAATAAAAATATATTAAAAAAAAAAAAAGTTTGGATAAGTTCTTGGAGAATTCCATTAACTGAAATTAATCAAGTTGTCTTAGGGAATAGCCACTGCTATTACTGGCATCAGTAGCATGGGATCTACTGAAAAACTGGTTCTTGTAGCCTGGATTGGCCACTGTTGGAAACAGGATGCTGAGTTTGATGGACCCTTGCTCTGATTCAGTATATGGCAACTTCTTATGTTCTTATGCATTTCCTTACTGGGGATTGTCTGTAAAGGAGAAATAGAGGAAAACAGAGTATCGACGGGCTGAGTATATAGCACCGCTTGCTTCCTGAGGTGATACTGTTAGGTCCCTCCCTCAGTTGAGATCCTTAATCCGGTAACCTTGTTCTGGCATGGATTTAAAAAAAAATAAAAAATTAACAGTTGCAGGTCAAGAGAGGCTCAGTGGTGAAGGCTTTCACCCTCTCCCCCTGTAGCCAGGACCTGTAACCAGGGAGGGCTGTGCTCAGGTAAAATTTCAATGTAAAAAATACATTTAAAAAAAAAATGGAGTTAGTAAGGCTACTTCCTACCTGGGCCTTCTCCTTGGCATTTGGCATCTCCCGCTCACATCTCTGGAGAGTTTTGTGAGTGTGGAGGCAGTTCAGGCATGGTGGGTTGGGCCCCACTCTCAGATTTCCTTTCCGGGCCATGTGGTAGGCTGGTGTAGTTCTTTCGCACGTTTTTATATGTGACGGCGTGCAAGGCTTCATGTTTCTTTCCCCTCCTGGATGTGATTCAGGGATTGATTGACCTTGAATGGAGTGCACCAGAGGCAACCATTAAAGGGGGGCATGCCTTGGCAGGTTTATACCCGTTGGATCCGCAGGACAGAGAGCAGTTGCGTTTCCCAAAAGTGGACGCAGTAGTGTGCTCGGTCACTAAGCTAACCAGCATCCCGGTGGAAGGAGGGGCAGCTCTAAAGGATGCTCAGGATAGGAGGATTGAGGCTGTCCTTAAGTAAGCCTTTGAGGCCATGGTGATGAATTTGCAGATTGCTTCTTGTTGTGCCTTGGTGGCTCGAGCTACCTTTTTTTTTTTTATAGTCACATTTTGTATTAACAAGCTAGTCATTCGCTTAACAGATACAAATAAAAGAGTAGTTGTATACAAAAATAAAATTCAGACATTAAAGATAATGGCCCCCAGAAGTGGTTCTGCTTTCTGGTGGGACCGAAATATGAACAACATAAAAGGAACTTCAGGCAGACTAGCATCCCCACCCACCCCCCACCCACAATAATCAAGAATTCGAGTCATGAACAAATATATATATAGATGAAATCAGTTACAGACCGTAAGCACCAAAAAGCAGCGTGATTTGAAAGAGCAACACATCATGAGTCTCAGGAGATAAAAAATGAGTACAAGTTTACTCTATAGACAAGTCATTGAGTATAAGACCCCTCGCCACGGGTGAGAGTGAGGAAAGATACAGCTCCCAACATTTCAGAAACAATCGTTTGGGTTGAAACCATTCTATTTTTGCAATAACTTTGTCCAGTATACATGTGTAGTGAACCATATTACGTAATTGCATAAGAGTAGGAGAATCTTGTGAAAGCCATTTTTGTAAAATACATTTTTTTGCTAAGCGAAACCACCATTTTACATGGGTACTATGAAAAGGATGCCCCTACTGTCATCCCAGAGGAAATCATTGACATGGTATGCAAAACGGATACCACATTGAGTTTGGAGATAACTATGTACCTGTCGCCAAAACTGTATGATATGTGGGCAAGTCCAAAATTGATGCCCTATCTTACTGCGAGGGGTCGCACATTTAGGACAACAACCTGTTCCCCCAGAACCCAACTTACTGAAGCCATATAAAAACGATGTAGGAATTTAAATTGCAGTTCCTGGAGGGGGTCGACAAAGACAGAGACTGTGCCCTGGCAAAACTCTGCTTATAATAAGACGAAGTCATGAAGGCTCCCAAATCCCTGTTCCAGCCTGCCACCACAGTATCCCAACTCGGGGGAGAGTTATATTTACCAAGCAGCTTATACCAAAAAGAAAGCCTATGGCGAGTTGGATCATCCATATCTAAATAATCCGACAGGAGTTCCCAAGCATGGTCGTGTGGATCAGGTAAAGATAAAAAACGGATATAGTGGCAGGCCTGCAGATAAGCATAAAAATGTTGAGATGGAAGGGCATATTTTTCCTGCAAATTATGAAAAGAGTAAACTACATTATCATCATCAACTAGATGCACCAAAGATTTGATTCCTTTTGCATACCATTCCCTAAAAATGCGATTGTGCAATCCCGGTGGGAAATCTTTGTTACCCAAAAAAGGCAAAAAATGGGTGACATTCCTTGAGAACTGTAGGCAACGGCATGCCCAGCGCCAAGCCAGATATGTCGGCTTAAGCAGCACACTATGACGTAGATGACAGGGGAGTACCAGGGGCGTTTTGTGAAGGAAATAAGAAAGCCGTAGCGGCTTAATCTGAAGGTGTTCTATCCACAAGGGGGTATAATACGTAGTGTCCATAAGCCAATCCACAGCATGGCGTAACTGACATGCCATATTATAAGTTTTTATGTCGGGTAAGTTCCAACCCCCTTGTTTCTTTGGTAAACAAAACAGTTTGAGAGCTATATGGGGTTTTTTACCCTGCCAGAGAAGCTTACGCATTTGGACATCTATGTCCCACAATTCACGCTTCGACCAAAGGACGGGAAGCAGCTGCATCGCATACAACCATTGGGGGAGAATCATCATTTGATAAAGTGCAATTCTACCCACCAAGGTCAGCGGTAAGGTTTGCCAGGGTTGGACCAATAGATTCGTTTTCCAAAGAATAGCTTTAAAATTAAGGGATTGTGTCAAGGCCGGTACACTAGGTAATAGAACCCCAAGATATTGGATATAGGGACTGGCTTGTGGTATAGGGAAATCCGAGGGAACCCAAGTCTGGGAGTTCGGCACAGTGAACAAAACAGCTGATTTCCCCAGATTTAATTTAAAACCCGTCAAGGAGCCATATGTATGTACTTTGTGCATCAAGGCCTCCCAGGAAGTTTGCGGGGAACCCAAATGTACGAGTAGGTCATCTGCAAAAGCCACCAGTTTATATGGTGCTGGTTCACCAGGCCGAGGAGCTATTCCTGTGATTAAACTGTTGGAGCGGATATGAGTCAAAGGCTCTAGAGTGAGGACAAAAAGGAGAGGGGAAAGCGGGCAAACCTTGGCGAGTTCCCCTATTGATGTGAAAAGGGGCCATTAAAGTGCCATTGACCATAACAGAGGCAGTTGGGTGACAATAAAGAGCTTGAATGACCGAGTGGAAGCATCCAGTTATACCTAATGATTCAAGGACAGTAAACATAAATGGCCACCCAACTCTGTCGAAGGATTTTTCAGCGTCAAAGCTGATAAGCATAGAGGGTATGTCTTGCCAGTGACACGTTTCCAAAGATGACAAGATTTTTCGTACATTGGTGGAGGAACTGCGATCCTTAACAAAGCCAACTTGATCTTCTCCAATCAATGTGGGCAAGAAACGAGATAACCTATTCGCCATTATTTTAGCTAACAATTTAATGTCAAAGTTTAAAAGAGAAATTGGTCTAGAAGAGTCAGGTAAAGTAGGGTCCTTATTTGCCTTGGGTATAACTGTGATATAGGTCAGATTACAATACAAGGGAGAATGAGGATGAGCAATAAGGTCATTGAGCATATCTTGCAAGGGCACCACTATATGGGGCATAAGTATTTTGTAAAACTCAGCCGGGTACCCGTCAGGGCCCGGGATCTTTAAGGATTTAGCTGCTTTGAGTACTGCCTGGATTTCTGAGACATGTATAGGCTGGTTAAGGTAGTCTAATTGATCTGAAGACAAGCTAGGGAGGCTGGTATGAGCCAGATAATCTTCTATAGCCACTTGGTCCACCTGTTCAGCTTGATAGAGCCGATGATAGTAATCACAAAACACCTTCCCCATGTCTCGATCATCAGTGACAAGGGTACCCGCAGAGGATCTCATCATAACAATGTGCGTCTTACCCCCCCAATTCTTTGTCATATTAGCTAATAGGCATCCTGGCTTACTCCCATAATGATAATATTTTGAATTGGAATAGATTGTGGACTTTTTTGCCCTCTCCTGTAAGAGAGAATTAAGTTCGTACATAACCGCATTAAGGGTGGATCTAGTTGCCCCAGAGGGCGTCTTTTCAAAGCGATGCTTAGCGTTGCGCAATTGAGTCTCAAGATGACTGATCTGTCTCAGCTGTGCCTTATTTTTGTTCGCTGTATAAGCTATAATGTCTCCCCTAAGGACAGCTTTCGCTGTTTCCCAAAATAGCAAAGGCTGAGATTTGTGCTGTGCATTAGTGTCCGTGTACGCTTCCCATTTCTGAGCAAGAAAAGTGCGGAAGTGGACATCACCATACAAACGGCGAGAGAATCGCCAAAGCTTGGGAGTAAGTGGTGAGTTGCCCACCTGAAAGTCCACCATCACTAAGGCATGATCTGTGATCTCTAAAGGACCCAGGTTAGTACGAAGTATACGTGCAAAATTAGTGTCCTGAGTAAGAATGTAATCAATCCGAGACCCAGTGCCATGCGCTCGAGAGATGTGAGTGTATTCAATATCATGAGGGTGAAGTGTCCTCCACACATCACTCATCCCAAGCGCATGACATACCTAGGAGACCCCCTTAACGGGAGAGTCACCAGATCCGGCACGTTTGGTGGTTCTATCTTGTGCAGGGTCCACGAGCTACCTTTTTATCTTTCGCAAGACTCTGGTGGTGCCCTTTCAGTGAAAGAACCGGGGGCTGTCTTCTTGGCTGATGTAGGATGTGACCTGGTTCACACAGCCGCCAGAGGAGTTGCTTTCGTAATACCAGCTAGACAGCAACTATGGCTGAGTAATTGGTTGGCTGACACTGTGACTAAGTCCAGTCTCACTGAGCTGCCCTTCAAGAGTTCCCTTTTGTTTAGCAGTGAGTTGGAAAAGATGGGGGGAAGCCCAGGTCCCTTGTTTGCCAGAGAATAAGAAGCTAGCTTATTGGCTGTTTTGGGCAAGTGGCCGCTCTCGTGAATATAGGCAATTTTGTCCTTATAGGGAAGCTTCTTCTCAAAGATCCTGTTCTTTTGGTAGGTCTCAGTCCTTTTGCCTCAGAAGGCCTTGGAAATATGTGGGCTCCGGGGTGGAGCCTCTCGATCTTCTCAATGAAGGACTGAAGAGGGGCAGTGGAGCATTAACTGCTTGGAAGCTCGGGCAGTTCGTCTAGCATGCTTGCAGTTCACCAAGTGTCTAGAGGCTCGAGCAGTCCATATAATGTCCGACAGTGCAACAACAGTGGCCTACATCAGTCAGAGTAGAACCAAGAGTCAACAGGTGTCAAAGGAGTTGGATGCGCTCATGGTGTGGGCGAAGCAACATCTGCTAAGCATTTCCGCCTCTCACATTGCCGGAAAGGATAATTTCAGAGCTGACTTTTTCAGCAGGAAGAACGTTGACTCAGGCAGTGGGAATTAGTGGATGAAGCTTTTCAGCTCATTGTGGATTGCTGGGGCTGAATGTATCTAGATTTGCTGGTAACATCTGACAACACGAATGTTCCACAGTTTTTCAGTCGCAGATGGGACCCAAAAGCACTGGGCATCGATGCTTTCATTCAGGTGTGGCTGCTGAGCATCCTGGCCCCTGATTGGCAGGATTATTCGGAAGATTGAAAGGCAAGCCGACACCATCCTTTTAATGTCTCCAGATTGACCCTGGAGGCTGTGGTATGCTGATCTGCAGAGACTATGGTAGACAGTCCCCTCAGGCTACTGCCTCAGAAGGATCCCTTGTGGCAGGGACCCATTCTACACAATAATCTGGGTCAATTTTGATTATGATTTGGCCATTGAGAGAGCTAGGTTGTTGAAATGTGTTTTTTCACCTGCCATGATTTCCACTTTGCTTTGGGCCAGGAAAATTTCTACATCTCTGGCCTATATTACAATTTGGAGAGTTTTCAAGCCTGGTGTATTGAGCGAGGTTCTCAACCTCTCAAGGTGGAGATTCCCTTAATTTTGGATTCTTACAGGATGGATTGCATAAAGGACTGGCCCTTAACACCTTGAAGGTTTAAGTAGCAGCTCTCGCTTATTATAGGGGGGAGAGTCAATGATGACCCTTTGTCTTCCCATTCTGATGGGTTCTTGAAAGGAGTTAAGCATCTTCATCCTCCTTTGTGGTTTCCGGTGCCTTTGTGGGATCTTAATCTAGTCCTGGAGTTCTTGGCAGGTTCGACCTTTCAGCCACTGTGTGGCATTTCCTTGCAGCTGCTTATTTTGAAGACAGTTTTTCTGGTGGTAATCTGTTCTGCATGTTGGATTTCTGAACTGCAGACCCCTTGCTTGCCGTGAGCCTTTTCTGCGTATGACTCCAGGAGTGGTACAGCTTCGGACTGTGTCCTCTTTTTGGTTTCTGAATTTCATTTGAATTAGTCCATTTCCTTGCCTACCTTGGATAGGGATAGAGATGAAAGTGAGTATCATCTTTTGCATACTTTGGACATCAAGCGACATTTGCTGCAGTACTTGGAGGTTACTAAATCTGTCTGGAAATCTGATTGCAAGTTTGTGCTCCATGGAGGCATGGGTAACTATAGCCCACTGGGTTAAAGAGGATATTATGGCCGCCTATGTGGCTGCAGAGATTCCTTTGCCGAAGTAGATTAGACCATATTCCACGAGGGCTCAGGTGGTATCATGGGTGGAACTTCGATTACTATCATCTGTCAAGATTTGCCGAGCAGCAACGTTATCATCATTGCACACCTTTTCTAAGCATTACTGCTTGGATGTTCGGGCTCGGGAGGACGCTGCGTTCAAGCAAGCAGTATTGCTTGGACTGCGGGCAGCCTGCCATCCTGTTCAGGAGTAGCTTTGGTAGATCCCACTGGAGGGGATTGGCCTGCCCTCAGTAGAGAGAGGAGAAATTACTATTTACATGATAATTTCCTTTCCTCTAATGAAGGCAGACCAATCCCCGATCAGCCCTTGGTTGTGCATTTTTACCTTTGGTTCGCCTTTCAGTACGGACTTGCTGAATGTTGTTCCTACTATTCGTTTGAAGACTGGTAAGTGCTTAACTAGCTTCCCAGTTTAGTGAATAAGTTTATACTTTTGGCTGACCTCAGTGTACCCTATTGGTTGGAAGCATGAGTGGTTGATTGTTAATAATCATTTTCGAGTTTAATCAGTTTGACCACAGTTTGGCTTTTCCAGAGAATATTGGCAGGCTGATGTTGGGGCAGGACTATATGTCCATGATGTCAGCTTCTTACTCCATCTCCATCTGCTGGCAGAGGTGCATAACCCATTGTTGGGAATTGGCCTGCCCTCATTAGAGGAAAAGAAATGATCAGGTAAGTAGTAAATTTTCCTTTCATGTACAAGTTGGATGAGCCTTTCAGATCTAATCTGATGGTTAAAGGGTTGAGTTGTGATTTCCTGTTCATTTTTTTCCTAAAAACGATTAATTGTAGTGACTATGGGTTTTCTTTAAATGGGGGAAATGATTTTGTTCCTTTTAAGCTTTTTTGAACTTGGCAAATTAGAATGCCTGCCTTTTCACCGTTTTGATACTTTTGCCACAAGACACAACTTGTAATAATTGACTATTCTGGATTAACCCAACCCATATTCCGTTTTTTTTGTGACTTGCAAGGCACATTAACTTATAAGAGAGAGTATGTTGAACGGAAGCAAGAAGCAAAGTATATGGATGGCTACATTGTCAAGATATGAACACACTTGGTCTCACCTTTCTGAGGAAGCAAGATTATTTTCAAATGTTATGTAGGACACGGTAAAGCAAGAAAAG